>NW_028125271.1:0-173044 GCF_965194825.1 Balaenoptera physalus
AGAAGGACTTGTAAGCAGAGAGTTTTTCTCAGTACCGCTCAGAGTAGGGCAACGAGGACGAATTTCATGGTATGCTGGACTTGCTAGGACCGTGTTCATGAAGCCGTTGGTGAGCTGGGGATATCGAGCTCGCCCAAGGAAGAGTGCAGCGTGTGACTCTTCCCTCGACCTACGCAGGGCCACCCTGAATGGCCTACGGGTCTGAGTGTGGCCCAGCAAGCCCAGGGGAGCCTGGGGGTACTCAGGGTCCCTGTACGGAAACGAGTGCTGCCGCGAGGGGTCTACGAGTCCTGAAACGCTTACTAGCGTTCACCTAAAGCAGAAGAGCGACTAAGGCCTCATGGAAGCTGCTGCACGCCTACTCCGCTGCATGGCATATCAGGGCCCTTCTTCGAAGCTAGGCCTCACTTTGAGTTTCCCTTTAGCTAGAGAACAGGACAGGATGAGCTCTGAATCAGAAACTGGAATACGTGTTTCTTCGTGAACCCTCTTTTTCCCTCTCACAGCCATGCCTGTCGTGAGTATAAGCCGGACACCAACAGTGTTTTTCAGTGAGCTTCTAGGCGCATAAAGGGAGCTTTCATGATGGGACAGCAAGGCTAGCCCCATCACGTCCTGTTTCCAGATTGACACACAACATAAGTAGCTGTGCTTTCTAAGAGGTCAAAAGAGACCTAGCTACCTACTTGGCTCTTCCCAGAATCAATTTTTCTGCACAGGGTGTTGTACGTGTAGTGCAGTGCCTAGACAATAGACTGCCCTAGGTCTCTAAGAGCCCTGTGTATGTCCCAAAGCCTGAAGTGTTACAAAGGACACTGTGCTTTAGTGGAAGTTGGAATGCAAGCCGTCTTTCTCCTTGAGCTACGGTGACTTCAGGTATGAGGTCCTCGAAGGACTTCAAAGCAGAGAATTTTACTCAGTACAGCTGAGAATCGAGTGATGAGGCAGACTTCCATGGTTTGCTGGCCTTGCTAGACCGTGTCCCTGAGGCTGATGGTGAGCTGAGGAAATCTAGCTTTCCCAAGAAAGAGTGCAGTTTGTTATCTTTCACTCGGCCTAAAAAGGGGCACACTGAAGGGCCTACGGGTCTGAGTGTGGCCCAGCAAGCCTGGGGAGTCTTGGGGTACTCAGAGTTCTTGTACGGAAATGGGTACTGACATGAGCGGGCCTGGAGTCCTGAGAAGATTAGTTCCTTTAAACTAATGCAGAACTGCGACTAAGGCCTCAAGGAAAATGCTGCACAACTACCCTAGTGGAGGGCAAATCAGAGCCCTAGGTCGAGGGTAGGGCGCACGTTGAGATTCCCCTTCGCTCTAGTGCAGGGCAGGATATGCTCCCCACCAGGGCCTGGAAGCACCCTCTTTCTTTCGAGAAAACTCATTTTCTTCCAGAGCCATGCCTGGCGTGAGGACAAGTCCGACAATCACAGTGTTTTTCAGGTAGCTTCAAGGCCGCATGAATGGAGCTTTCAAGAAGGGAAAACAAGGCTTGTCTCCTAAGGCCTCCATTTCCAGGTTGACACGCAGAAGAAGCATCTGTGGTTTCTAACAGGTCAAAAGAGACCTAGCTCCTCACTGGGTTCTTGGAGAATCAACTTTTCTATGCAGGGTGTTCTGCGTGTAGTGAACTGCCTCAATGAAAGAATTCCCTAGGTGTCCTGGGCTCCTGGGCATCTTCCAAAAGCCTGCGGCGTTACACCAGAAAGTGTGCTCTAGTTGCACTTGGACCACAAGCCGACTTTCGCCTAGAGGTTGGTTGACTTCAGCTAGGAGCTGGTAGAAGGAATTGTAAGCAAAGAGTTTTCCTCAGTACAGCTCGGACTACTGTAAGCAGGCCGACTTGCATGGCATGCTGCACCTACTACAACCGTGTTCCTGAGGCTGTTGGTGAGCTGAGGAAATCGAGCTCCCCGAGGGAGCGTGCATCATGCAGCCCTTCAGTCGGCACAGACACGGGTACTCCGAAGGGCCTACATGTCTGAATGTTGATCTTCAACTCAGGGGAGCCTGGGGGGGGTGGGTACTCAGTGTCTTTGTACGGAAACGGGTGCAGAGGAAAGGGAACAGGAGTCCTGAGAAGATTAGTACCGTTAAACCAATGCAGAAGTGCGACTAAGGCCTCATGGAAGCTGCGCACGCCTACGCTGCTGCATGGCATATCAGGGCCCTCCTTCGAAGCTAGGCCTCACTTTGAGATTCCCTTTAGCTATAGAACAGAACAGGATGAGCTCGGACCGAGAAACTGGGATACCCTGTTTCTTCGTGAAACCTGTTTTTCCCTCTCACAGCCATGCCTGCCCGTGAGTATAAGGCTGACAACCACAGGGTTTTTAAGGGAGCTTCAAGACGCATAAGAGGAGCTTTCAAGGTGGCAAAACAAGGCCAGTCCCATCAGGCACCATCTCCAGGCTGACACGCAGCATAAGTGTCTCTGGCTTCTGGCAGGTCAAAAGAGACCTAGCTACCTCCCTGGCTCTCCCCTGATTCAGCTTTTCTACACAGGGTGCTCTGTGTGTAGTGAACTGCCTAGACGAAAGAGTGCCCTAGGTCTCCTAGGGTCCTGTGCCTCTCCCAAAAGCCTGAAGTGTTCCACAGAAAACTGTGCTGAAGTGGAAGTTGCAATGCAAGCTGCCTTTAACCTTGAGATACGGTGACTTCAGGTGTGAGGTCCTAGAAGGACTTGTAAGCAGAGAGTTTTTCTCAGTACAGCTCAGACTAGGGGAATGAGGACGACTTCCATGGTATGCTGGATTTTCTAGAATCATGTTCATGAAACCTTTCTGTAGCTGGGGATACCTAGCTCCCCGAATGAAGCGTGCAGCGTGTTACCCTTCACTCCGCCTACCCATGGGCACCCTGACAGGCCTACGCATCTGAGTGTGGCCCAGCAAGCCCAGGGAAGCCTTGGAGTACTCAGTGTCCTTGTACGGAACGAGTGCTGCCGCGAGGGGTCTAGGAGTCCTGAATACCTTACTAGCGTTCAACTAAAGCAAGAGAGCGACTAAGGCCTCATGGAAGCTGTTGCACGCCTACTCCGCTACATGGCATATCAGGGCCCTCCTTCGAAGCGAGGGCACACTTTGAGTTTCCCTTTAGCTATAAAACAAGACAGGATTAGCTCTGACTCTGAAACTGAAATACCCTGTCTCTTCGTGTAACCTCTTTTTCCCTCTCACAGCCATGCCTGCCGTGAGTATAAGCCTGACAACCACAGTGTTTTTAAGGGAGCTTCAAGGCGCATAAGAGGAGCTTTCAAGGTGGGAAAACAAGGCCAGTCCCATCAGGCACCATCTCCAGGTTGACACGCAGCGTAAGTGTCTCTGGCTTCTGGCAGGTCAAAAGAGACCTAGCTACCTCCCTGGCTCTTCCCTGATTCAACTTTTCGACATAAGGTGCTCTGCGTGGAGCGAACTGCTTAGATGAAAGACTGCCCTAGGACTCCTAGGGTCCTGTGCCTCTCCCAAAAGCCTGAAGTGTTACACACAAAACTGTGCTGTAGTGGAAGTTGCAATGCAAGCTGCCTTTTCTCCTTGAGATACGGTGACTTCAGGTATGAGGTCCTAGAAGGACTTGTAAGCAGAGAGTTTTTCTCAGTACCGCTCAGAGTAGGGCAACGAGGACGAATTTCATGGTATGCTGGACTTGCTAGGACCGTGTTCATGAAGCCGTTGGTGAGCTGGGGATATCGAGCTCGCCCAAGGAAGAGTGCAGCGTGTGACTCTTCCCTCGACCTACGCAGGGCCACCCTGAATGGCCTACGGGTCTGAGTGTGGCCCAGCAAGCCCAGGGGAGCCTGGGGGTACTCAGGGTCCCTGTACGGAAACGAGTGCTGCCGCGAGGGGTCTACGAGTCCTGAAACGCTTACTAGCGTTCACCTAAAGCAGAAGAGCGACTAAGGCCTCATGGAAGCTGCTGCACGCCTACTCCGCTGCATGGCATATCAGGGCCCTCCTTCGAAGCTAGGCCTCACTTTGAGTTTCCCTTTAGCTAGAGAACAGGACAGGATGAGCTCTGAATCGGAAACTGGAATACGTGTTTCTTCGTGAAACCTCTTTTTCCCTCTCACAGCCATGCCTGTCGTGAGTATAAGCCGGACACCAACAGTGTTTTTCAGTGAGCTTCTAGGCGCATAAAGGGAGCTTTCATGATGGGACAGCAAGGCTAGCCCCATCACGTCCTGTTTCCAGATTGACACACAACATAAGTAGCTGTGCTTTCTAAGAGGTCAAAAGAGACCTAGCTACCTACTTGGCTCTTCCCAGAATCAATTTTTCTGCACAGGGTGTTGTACGTGTAGTGCAGTGCCTAGACAATAGACTGCCCTAGGTCTCTAAGAGCCCTGTGTATGTCCCAAAGCCTGAAGTGTTACAAAGGACACTGTGCTTTAGTGGAAGTTGGAATGCAAGCCGTCTTTCTCCTTGAGCTACGGTGACTTCAGGTATGAGGTCCTCGAAGGACTTCAAAGCAGAGAATTTTACTCAGTACAGCTGAGAATCGAGTGATGAGGCAGACTTCCATGGTTTGCTGGCCTTGCTAGACCGTGTCCCTGAGGCTGATGGTGAGCTGAGGAAATCTAGCTTTCCCAAGAAAGAGTGCAGTTTGTTATCTTTCACTCGGCCTAAAAAGGGGCACACTGAAGGGCCTACGGGTCTGAGTGTGGCCCAGCAAGCCTGGGGAGTCTTGGGGTACTCAGAGTTCTTGTACGGAAATGGGTACTGACATGAGCGGGCTTGGAGTCCTGAGAAGATTAATACTTTTAAACTAATGCAGAACTGCGACTAAGGCCTCAAGGAAAATGCTGCACAACTACCCTAGTGGAGGGCAAATCAGAGCCCTAGGTCGAGGGTAGGGCGCACGTTGAGATTCCCCTTCGCTCTAGTGCAGGGCAGGATATGCTCCCCACCAGGGCCTGGAAGCACCCTCTTTCTTTCGAGAAAACTCATTTTCTTCCAGAGCCATGCCTGGCGTGAGGACAAGTCCGACAATCACAGTGTTTTTCAGGTAGCTTCAAGGCCGCATGAATGGAGCTTTCAAGAAGGGAAAACAAGGCTTGTCTCCTAAGGCCTCCATTTCCAGGTTGACACGCAGAAGAAGCATCTGTGGTTTCTAACAGGTCAAAAGAGACCTAGCTCCTCACTGGGTTCTTGGAGAATCAACTTTTCTATGCAGGGTGTTCTGCGTGTAGTGAACTGCCTCAATGAAAGAATTCCCTAGGTGTCCTGGGCTCCTGGGCATCTTCCAAAAGCCTGCGGCATTACACCAGAAAGTGTGCTCTAGTTGCACTTGGACCACAAGCCGACTTTCGCCTAGAGGTTGGTTGACTTCAGCTAGGAGCTGGTAGAAGGAATTGTAAGCAAAGAGTTTTCCTCAGTACAGCTCGGACTACTGTAAGCAGGCCGACTTGCATGGCATGCTGCACCTACTACAACCGTGTTCCTGAGGCTGTTGGTGAGCTGAGGAAATCGAGCTCCCCGAGGGAGCGTGCATCATGCTGCCCTTCAGTCGGCACAGACACGGGTACTCCGAAGGGCCTACGTGTCTGAATGTTGATCTTCAACTCAGGGGAGCCTGGGGGGCGGGGGTACTCAGTGTCTTTGTACGGAAACGGGTGCAGAGGCAAGGGAGCAGGAGTCCTGAGAAGATTAGTACCGTTAAACCAATGCAGAAGTGCGACTAAGGCCTCATGGAAGCTGCGCACGCCTACGCTGCTGCATGGCATATCAGGGCCCTCCTTCGAAGCTAGGCCTCACTTTGAGATTCCCTTTAGCTATAGAACAGAACAGGATGAGCTCGGACCGAGAAACTGGGATACCCTGTTTCTTCGTGAAACCTGTTTTCCCTCTCACAGCCATGCCTGCCCGTGAGTATAAGGCTGACAACCACAGGGTTTTTAAGGGAGCTTCAAGACGCATAAGAGGAGCTTTCAAGGTGGCAAAACAAGGCCAGTCCCATCAGGCACCATCTCCAGGCTGACACGCAGCATAAGTGTCTCTGGCTTCTGGCAGGTCAAAAGAGACCTAGCTACCTCCCTGGCTCTCCCCTGATTCAGCTTTTCTACACAGGGTGCTCTGTGTGTAGTGAACTGCCTAGACGAAAGAGTGCCCTAGGTCTCCTAGGGTCCTGTGCCTCTCCCAAAAGCCTGAAGTGTTCCACAGAAAACTGTGCTGAAGTGGAAGTTGCAATGCAAGCTGCCTTTAACCTTGAGATACGGTGACTTCAGGTGTGAGGTCCTAGAAGGACTTGTAAGCAGAGAGTTTTTCTCAGTACAGCTCAGACTAGGGGAATGAGGACGACTTCCATGGTATGCTGGATTTTCTAGAATCGTGTTCATGAAACCTTTCTGTAGCTGGGTATACCTAGCTCCCCGAATGAAGCGTGCAGCGTGTTACCCTTCACTCCGCCTACCCATGGGCACCCTGACAGGCCTACGCATCTGAGTGTGGCCCAGCAAGCCCAGGGAAGCCTTGGAGTACTCAGTGTCCTTGTACGGAACGAGTGCTGCCGCGAGGGGTCTAGGAGTCCTGAATACCTTACTAGCGTTCAACTAAAGCAAGAGAGCGACTAAGGCCTCATGGAAGCTGTTGCACGCCTACTCCGCTACATGGCATATCAGGGCCCGCCTTCGAAGCGAGGGCACACTTTGAGTTTCCCTTTAGCTATAAAACAAGACAGGATTAGCTCTGACTCTGAAACTGAAATACCCTGTCTCTTCGTGTAACCTCTTTTTCCCTCTCACAGCCATGCCTGCCGTGAGTATAAGCCTGACAACCACAGTGTTTTTAAGGGAGCTTCAAGGCGCATAAGAGGAGCTTTCAAGGTGGGAAAACAAGGCCAGTCCCATCAGGCACCATCTCCAGGTTGACACGCAGCGTAAGTGTCTCTGGCTTCTGGCAGGTCAAAAGAGACCTAGCTACCTCCCTGGCTCTTCCCTGATTCAACTTTTCGACATAAGGTGCTCTGCGTGGAGCGAACTGCTTAGATGAAAGACTGCCCTAGGACTCCTAGGGTCCTGTGCCTCTCCCAAAAGCCTGAAGTGTTACACACAAAACTGTGCTGTAGTGGAAGTTGCAATGCAAGCTGCCTTTTCTCCTTGAGATACGGTGACTTCAGGTATGAGGTCCTAGAAGGACTTGTAAGCAGAGAGTTTTTCTCAGTACCGCTCAGAGTAGGGCAACGAGGACGAATTTCATGGTATGCTGGACTTGCTAGGACCGTGTTCATGAAGCCGTTGGTGAGCTGGGGATATCGAGCTCGCCCAAGGAAGAGTGCAGCGTGTGACTCTTCCCTCAACCTACGCAGGGCCACCCTGAATGGCCTACGGGTCTGAGTGTGGCCCAGCAAGCCCAGGGGAGCCTGGGGGTACTCAGGGTCCCTGTACGGAAACGAGTGCTGCCGCGAGGGGTCTACGAGTCCTGAAACGCTTACTAGCGTTCACCTAAAGCAGAAGAGCGACTAAGGCCTCATGGAAGCTGCTGCACGCCTACTCCGCTGCATGGCATATCAGGGCCCTCCTTCGAAGCTAGGCCTCACTTTGAGTTTCCCTTTAGCTAGAGAACAGGACAGGATGAGCTCTGAATCGGAAACTGGAATACGTGTTTCTTCGTGAAACCTCTTTTTCCCTCTCACAGCCATGCCTGTCGTGAGTATAAGCCGGACACCAACAGTGTTTTTCAGTGAGCTTCTAGGCGCATAAAGGGAGCTTTCATGATAGGACAGCAATGCTAGCCCCATCACGTCCTGTTTCCAGATTGACACACAACATAAGTAGCTGTGCTTTCTAAGAGGTCAAAAGAGACCTAGCTACCTACTTGGCTCTTCCCAGAATCAATTTTTCTGCACAGGGTGTTGTACGTGTAGTGCAGTGCCTAGACAATAGACTGCCCTAGGTCTCTAAGAGCCCTGTGTATGTCCCAAAGCCTGAAGTGTTACAAAGGACACTGTGCTTTAGTGGAAGTTGGAATGCAAGCCGTCTTTCTCCTTGAGCTACGGTGACTTCAGGTATGAGGTCCTCGAAGGACTTCAAAGCAGAGAATTTTACTCAGTACAGCTGAGAATCGAGTGATGAGGCAGACTTCCATGGTTTGCTGGCCTTGCTAGACCGTGTCCCTGAGGCTGATGGTGAGCTGAGGAAATCTAGCTTTCCCAAGAAAGAGTGCAGTTTGTTATCTTTCACTCGGCCTAAAAAGGGGCACACTGAAGGGCCTACGGGTCTGAGTGTGGCCCAGCAAGCCTGGGGAGTCTTGGGGTACTCAGAGTTCTTGTACGGAAATGGGTACTGACATGAGCGGGCCTGGAGTCCTGAGAAGATTAGTACCTTTAAACTAATGCAGAACTGCGACTAAGGCCTCAAGGAAAATGCTGCACAACTACCCTAGTGGAGGGCAAATCAGAGCCCTAGGTCGAGGGTAGGGCGCACGTTGAGATTCCCCTTCGCTCTAGTGCAGGGCAGGATATGCTCCCCACCAGGGCCTGGAAGCACCCTCTTTCTTTCGAGAAAACTCATTTTCTTCCAGAGCCATGCCTGGCGTGAGGACAAGTCCGACAATCACAGTGTTTTTCAGGTAGCTTCAAGGCCGCATGAATGGAGCTTTCAAGAAGGGAAAACAAGGCTTGTCTCCTAAGGCCTCCATTTCCAGGTTGACACGCAGAAGAAGCATCTGTGGTTTCTATCAGGTCAAAAGAGACCTAGCTCCTCACTGGGTTCTTGGAGAATCAACTTTTCTATGCAGGGTGTTCTGCGTGTAGTGAACTGCCTCAATGAAAGAATTCCCTAGGTGTCCTGGGCTCCTGGGCATCTTCCAAAAGCCTGCGGCGTTACACCAGAAAGTGTGCTCTAGTTGCACTTGGACCACAAGCCGACTTTCGCCTAGAGGTTGGTTGACTTCAGCTAGGAGCTGGTAGAAGGAATTGTAAGCAAAGAGTTTTCCTCAGTACAGCTCGGACTACTGTAAGCAGGCCGACTTGCATGGCATGCTGCACCTACTACAACCGTGTTCCTGAGGCTGTTGGTGAGTTGAGGAAATCGAGCTCCCCGAGGGAGCGTGCATCATGCAGCCCTTCAGTCGGCACAGACACGGGTACTCCGAAGGGCCTACATGTCTGAATGTTGATCTTCAACTCAGGGGAGCCTGGGGGGGGTGGGTACTCAGTGTCTTTGTACGGAAACGGGTGCAGAGGCAAGGGAACAGGAGTCCTGAGAAGATTAGTACCGTTAAACCAATGCAGAAGTGCGACTAAGGCCTCATGGAAGCTGCGCACGCCTACGTTGCTGCATGGCATATCAGGGCCCTCCTTCGAAGCTAGGCCTCACTTTGAGATTCCCTTTAGCTATAGAACAGAACAGGATGAGCTCGGACCGAGAAACTGGGATACCCTGTTTCTTCGTGAAACCTGTTTTTCCCTCTCACAGCCATGCCTGCCCGTGAGTATAAGGCTGACAACCACAGGGTTTTTAAGGGAGCTTCAAGACGCATAAGAGGAGCTTTCAAGGTGGCAAAACAAGGCCAGTCCCATCAGGCACCATCTCCAGGCTGACACGCAGCATAAGTGTCTCTGGCTTCTGGCAGGTCAAAAGAGACCTAGCTACCTCCCTGGCTCTCCCCTGATTCAGCTTTTCTACACAGGGTGCTCTGTGTGTAGTGAACTGCCTAGACGAAAGAGTGCCCTAGGTCTCCTAGGGTCCTGTGCCTCTCCCAAAAGCCTGAAGTGTTCCACAGAAAACTGTGCTGAAGTGGAAGTTGCAATGCAAGCTGCCTTTAACCTTGAGATACGGTGACTTCAGGTGTGAGGTCCTAGAAGGACTTGTAAGCAGAGAGTTTTTCTCAGTACAGCTCAGACTAGGGGAATGAGGACGACTTCCATGGTATGCTGGATTTTCTAGAATCGTGTTCATGAAACCTTTCTGTAGCTGGGGATACCTACCTCCCCGAATGAAGCGTGCAGCGTGTTACCCTTCACTCCGCCTACCCATGGGCACCCTGACAGGCCTACGCATCTGAGTGTGGCCCAGCAAGCCCAGGGAAGCCTTGGAGTACTCAGTGTCCTTGTACGGAACGAGTGCTGCCGCGAGGGGTCTAGGAGTCCTGAATACCTTACTAGCGTTCAACTAAAGCAAGAGAGCGACTAAGGCCTCATGGAAGCTGTTGCACGCCTACTCCGCTACATGGCATATCAGGGCCCTCCTTCGAAGCGAGGGCACACTTTGAGTTTCCCTTTAGCTATAAAACAAGACAGGATTAGCTCTGACTCTGAAACTGAAATACCCTGTCTCTTCGTGTAACCTCTTTTTCCCTCTCACAGCCATGCCTGCCGTGAGTATAAGCCTGACAACCACAGTGTTTTTAAGGGAGCTTCAAGGCGCATAAGAGGAGCTTTCAAGGTGGGAAAACAAGGCCAGTCCCATCAGGCACCATCTCCAGGTTGACACGCAGCGTAAGTGTCTCTGGCTTCTGGCAGGTCAAAAGAGACCTAGCTACCTCCCTGGCTCTTCCCTGATTCAACTTTTCGACATAAGGTGCTCTGCGTGGAGCGAACTGCTTAGATGAAAGACTGCCCTAGGACTCCTAGGGTCCTGTGCCTCTCCCAAAAGCCTGAAGTGTTACACACAAAACTGTGCTGTAGTGGAAGTTGCAATGCAAGCTGCCTTTTCTCCTTGAGATACGGTGACTTCAGGTATGAGGTCCTAGAAGGACTTGTAAGCAGAGAGTTTTTCTCAGTACCGCTCAGAGTAGGGCAACGAGGACGAATTTCATGGTATACTGGACTTGCTAGGACCGTGTTCATGAAGCCGTTGGTGAGCTGGGGATATCGAGCTCGCCCAAGGAAGAGTGCAGCGTGTGACTATTCCCTCGACCTACGCAGGGCCACCCTGAATGGCCTACGGGTCTGAGTGTGGCCCAGCAAGCCCAGGGGAGCCTGGGGGTACTCAGGGTCCCTGTACGGAAACGAGTGCTGCCGCGAGGGGTCTACGAGTCCTGAAACGCTTACTAGCGTTCACCTAAAGCAGAAGAGCGACTAAGGCCTCATGGAAGCTGCTGCACGCCTACTCCGCTGCATGGCATATCAGGGCCCTCCTTCGAAGCTAGGCCTCACTTTGAGTTTCCCTTTAGCTAGAGAACAGGACAGGATGAGCTCTGAATCGGAAACTGGAATACGTGTTTCTTCGTGAAACCTCTTTTTCCCTCTCACAGCCATGCCTGTCGTGAGTATAAGCCGGACACCAACAGTGTTTTTCAGTGAGCTTCTAGGCGCATAAAGGGAGCTTTCATGATGGGACAGCAAGGCTAGCCCCATCACGTCCTGTTTCCAGATTGACACACAACATAAGTAGCTGTGCTTTCTAAGAGGTCAAAAGAGACCTAGCTACCTACTTGGCTCTTCCCAGAATCAATTTTTCTGCACAGGGTGTTGTACGTGTAGTGCAGTGCCTAGACAATAGACTGCCCTAGGTCTCTAAGAGCCCTGTGTATGTCCCAAAGCCTGAAGTGTTACAAAGGACACTGTGCTTTAGTGGAAGTTGGAATGCAAGCCGTCTTTCTCCTTGAGCTACGGTGACTTCAGGTATGAGGTCCTCGAAGGACTTCAAAGCAGAGAATTTTACTCAGTACAGCTGAGAATCGAGTGATGAGGCAGACTTCCATGGTTTGCTGGCCTTGCTAGACCGTGTCCCTGAGGCTGATGGTGAGCTGAGGAAATCTAGCTTTCCCAAGAAAGAGTGCAGTTTGTTATCTTTCACTCGGCCTAAAAAGGGGCACACTGAAGGGCCTACGTGTCTGAGTGTGGCCCAGCAAGCCTGGGGAGTCTTGGGGTACTCAGAGTTCTTGTACGGAAATGGGTACTGACATGAGCGGGCTTGGAGTCCTGAGAAGATTAGTACTTTTAAACTAATGCAGAACTGCGACTAAGGCCTCAAGGAAAATGCTGCACAACTACCCTAGTGGAGGGCAAATCAGAGCCCTAGGTCGAGGGTAGGGCGCACGTTGAGATTCCCCTTCGCTCTAGTGCAGGGCAGGATATGCTCCCCACCAGGGCCTGGAAGCACCCTCTTTCTTTCGAGAAAACTCATTTTCTTCCAGAGCCATGCCTGGCGTGAGGACAAGTCCGACAATCACAGTGTTTTTCAGGTAGCTTCAAGGCCGCATGAATGGAGCTTTCAAGAAGGGAAAACAAGGCTTGTCTCCTAAGGCCTCCATTTCCAGGTTGACACGCAGAAGAAGCATCTGTGGTTTCTAACAGGTCAAAAGAGACCTAGCTCCTCACTGGGTTCTTGGAGAATCAACTTTTCTATGCAGGGTGTTCTGCGTGTAGTGAACTGCCTCAATGAAAGAATTCCCTAGGTGTCCTGGGCTCCTGGGCATCTTCCAAAAGCCTGCGGCGTTACACCAGAAAGTGTGCTCTAGTTGCACTTGGACCACAAGCCGACTTTCGCCTAGAGGTTGGTTGACTTCAGCTAGGAGCTGGTAGAAGGAATTGTAAGCAAAGAGTTTTCCTCAGTACAGCTCGGACTACTGTAAGCAGGCCGACTTGCATGGCATGCTGCACCTACTACAACCGTGTTCCTGAGGCTGTTGGTGAGCTGAGGAAATCGAGCTCCCCGAGGGAGCGTGCATCATGCAGCCCTTCAGTCGGCACAGACACGGGTACTCCGAAGGGCCTACATGTCTGAATGTTGATCTTCAACTCAGGGGAGCCTGGGGGGGGTGGGTACTCAGTGTCTTTGTACGGAAACGGGTGCAGAGGCAAGGGAACAGGAGTCCTGAGAAGATTAGTACCGTTAAACCAATGCAGAAGTGCGACTAAGGCCTCATGGAAGCTGCGCACGCCTACGCTGCTGCATGGCATATCAGGGCCCTCCTTCGAAGCTAGGCCTCACTTTGAGATTCCCTTTAGCTATAGAACAGAACAGGATGAGCTCGGACCGAGAAACTGGGATACCCTGTTTCTTCGTGAAACCTGTTTTTCCCTCTCACAGCCATGCCTGCCCGTGAGTATAAGGCTGACAACCACAGGGTTTTTAAGGGAGCTTCAAGACGCATAAGAGGAGCTTTCAAGGTGGCAAAACAAGGCCAGTCCCATCAGGCACCATCTCCAGGCTGACACGCAGCATAAGTGTCTCTGGCTTCTGGCAGGTCAAAAGAGACCTAGCTACCTCCCTGGCTCTCCCCTGATTCAGCTTTTCTACACAGGGTGCTCTGTGTGTAGTGAACTGCCTAGACGAAAGAGTGCCCTAGGTCTCCTAGGGTCCTGTGCCTCTCCCAAAAGCCTGAAGTGTTCCACAGAAAACTGTGCTGAAGTGGAAGTTGCAATGCAAGCTGCCTTTAACCTTGAGATACGGTGACTTCAGGTGTGAGGTCCTAGAAGGACTTGTAAGCAGAGAGTTTTTCTCAGTACAGCTCAGACTAGGGGAATGAGGACGACTTCCATGGTATGCTGCATTTTCTAGAATCGTGTTCATGAAACCTTTCTGTAGCTGGGGATACCTAGCTCCCCGAATGAAGCGTGCAGCGTGTTACCCTTCACTCCGCCTACCCATGGGCACCCTGACAGGCCTACGCATCTGAGTGTGGCCCAGCAAGCCCAGGGAAGCCTTGGAGTACTCAGTGTCCTTGTACGGAACGAGTGCTGCCGCGAGGGGTCTAGGAGTCCTGAATACCTTACTAGCGTTCAACTAAAGCAAGAGAGCGACTAAGGCCTCATGGAAGCTGTTGCACGCCTACTCCGCTACATGGCATATCAGGGCCCTCCTTCGAAGCGAGGGCACACTTTGAGTTTCCCTTTAGCTATAAAACAAGACAGGATTAGCTCTGACTCTGAAACTGAAATACCCTGTCTCTTCGTGTAACCTCTTTTTCCCTCTCACAGCCATGCCTGCCGTGAGTATAAGCCTGACAACCACAGTGTTTTTAAGGGAGCTTCAAGGCGCATAAGAGGAGCTTTCAAGGTGGGAAAACAAGGCCAGTCCCATCAGGCACCATCTCCAGGTTGACACGCAGCGTAAGTGTCTCTGGCTTCTGGCAGGTCAAAAGAGACCTAGCTACCTCCCTGGCTCTTCCCTGATTCAACTTTTCGACATAAGGTGCTCTGCGTGGAGCGAACTGCTTAGATGAAAGACTGCCCTAGGACTCCTAGGGTCCTGTGCCTCTCCCAAAAGCCTGAAGTGTTACACACAAAACTGTGCTGTAGTGGAAGTTGCAATGCAAGCTGCCTTTTCTCCTTGAGATACGGTGACTTCAGGTATGAGGTCCTAGAAGGACTTGTAAGCAGAGAGTTTTTCTCAGTACCGCTCAGAGTAGGGCAACGAGGACGAATTTCATGGTATGCTGGACTTGCTAGGACCGTGTTCATGAAGCCGTTGGTGAGCTGGGGATATCGAGCTCGCCCAAGGAAGAGTGCAGCGTGTGACTCTTCCCTCGACCTACGCAGGGCCACCCTGAATGGCCTACGGGTCTGAGTGTGGCCCAGCAAGCCCAGGGGAGCCTGGGGGTACTCAGGGTCCCTGTACGGAAACGAGTGCTGCCGCGAGGGGTCTACGAGTCCTGAAACGCTTACTAGCGTTCACCTAAAGCAGAAGAGCGACTAAGGCCTCATGGAAGCTGCTGCACGCCTACTCCGCTGCATGGCATATCAGGGCCCTCCTTCGAAGCTAGGCCTCACTTTGAGTTTCCCTTTAGCTAGAGAACAGGACAGGATGAGCTCTGAATCGGAAACTGGAATACGTGTTTCTTCGTGAAACCTCTTTTTCCCTCTCACAGCCATGCCTGTCGTGAGTATAAGCCCGACACCAACAGTGTTTTTCAGTGAGCTTCTAGGCGCATAAAGGGAGCTTTCATGATGGGACAGCAAGGCTAGCCCCATCACGTCCTGTTTCCAGATTGACACACAACATAAGTAGCTGTGCTTTCTAAGAGGTCAAAAGAGACCTAGCTACCTACTTGGCTCTTCCCAGAATCAATTTTTCTGCACAGGGTGTTGTACGTGTAGTGCAGTGCCTAGACAATAGACTGCCCTAGGTCTCTAAGAGCCCTGTGTATGTCCCAAAGCCTGAAGTGTTACAAAGGACACTGTGCTTTAGTGGAAGTTGGAATGCAAGCCGTCTTTCTCCTTGAGCTACGGTGACTTCAGGTATGAGGTCCTCGAAGGACTTCAAAGCAGAGAATTTTACTCAGTACAGCTGAGAATCGAGTGATGAGGCAGACTTCCATGGTTTGCTGGCCTTGCTAGACCGTGTCCCTGAGGCTGATGGTGAGCTGAGGAAATCTAGCTTTCCCAAGAAAGAGTGCAGTTTGTTATCTTTCACTCGGCCTAAAAAGGGGCACACTGAAGGGCCTACGGGTCTGAGTGTGGCCCAGCAAGCCTGGGGAGTCTTGGGGTACTCAGAGTTCTTGTACGGAAATGGGTACTGACATGAGCGGGCCTGGAGTCCTGAGAAGATTAGTTCCTTTAAACTAATGCAGAACTGCGACTAAGGCCTCAAGGAAAATGCTGCACAACTACCCTAGTGGAGGGCAAATCAGAGCCCTAGGTCGAGGGTAGGGCGCACGTTGAGATTCCCCTTCGCTCTAGTGCAGGGCAGGATATGCTCCCCACCAGGGCCTGGAAGCACCCTCTTTCTTTCGAGAAAACTCATTTTCTTCCAGAGCCATGCCTGGCGTGAGGACAAGTCCGACAATCACAGTGTTTTTCAGGTAGCTTCAAGGCCGCATGAATGGAGCTTTCAAGAAGGGAAAACAAGGCTTGTCTCCTAAGGCCTCCATTTCCAGGTTGACACGCAGAAGAAGCATCTGTGGTTTCTAACAGGTCAAAAGAGACCTAGCTCCTCACTGGGTTCTTGGAGAATCAACTTTTCTATGCAGGGTGTTCTGCGTGTAGTGAACTGCCTCAATGAAAGAATTCCCTAGGTGTCCTGGGCTCCTGGGCATCTTCCAAAAGCCTGCGGCGTTACACCAGAAAGTGTGCTCTAGTTGCACTTGGACCACAAGCCGACTTTCGCCTAGAGGTTGGTTGACTTCAGCTAGGAGCTGGTAGAAGGAATTGTAAGCAAAGAGTTTTCCTCAGTACAGCTCGGACTACTGTAAGCAGGCCGACTTGCATGGCATGCTGCACCTACTACAACCGTGTTCCTGAGGCTGTTGGTGAGCTGAGGAAATCGAGCTCCCCGAGGGAGCGTGCATCATGCTGCCCTTCAGTCGGCACAGACACGGGTACTCCGAAGGGCCTACGTGTCTGAATGTTGATCTTCAACTCAGGGGAGCCTGGGGGGCGGGGGTACTCAGTGTCTTTGTACGGAAACGGGTGCAGAGGCAAGGGAGCAGGAGTCCTGAGAAGATTAGTACCGTTAAACCAATGCAGAAGTGCGACTAAGGCCTCATGGAAGCTGCGCACGCCTACGCTGCTGCATGGCATATCAGGGCCCTCCTTCGAAGCTAGGCCTCACTTTGAGATTCCCTTTAGCTATAGAACAGAACAGGATGAGCTCGGACCGAGAAACTGGGATACCCTGTTTCTTCATGAAACCTGTTTTCCCTCTCACAGCCATGCCTGCCCGTGAGTATAAGGCTGACAACCACAGGGTTTTTAAGGGAGCTTCAAGACGCATAAGAGGAGCTTTCAAGGTGGCAAAACAAGGCCAGTCCCATCAGGCACCATCTCCAGGCTGACACGCAGCATAAGTGTCTCTGGCTTCTGGCAGGTCAAAAGAGACCTAGCTACCTCCCTGGCTCTCCCCTGATTCAGCTTTTCTACACAGGGTGCTCTGTGTGTAGTGAACTGCCTAGACGAAAGAGTGCCCTAGGTCTCCTAGGGTGCTGTGCCTCTCCCAAAAGCCTGAAGTGTTCCACAGAAAACTGTGCTGAAGTGGAAGTTGCAATGCAAGCTGCCTTTAACCTTGAGATACGGTGACTTCAGGTGTGAGGTCCTAGAAGGACTTGTAAGCAGAGAGTTTTTCTCAGTACAGCTCAGACTAGGGGAATGAGGACGACTTCCATGGTATGCTGGATTTTCTAGAATCGTGTTCATGAAACCTTTCTGTAGCTGGGGATACCTAGCTCCCCGAATGAAGCGTGCAGCGTGTTACCCTTCACTCCGCCTACCCATGGGCACCCTGACAGGCCTACGCATCTGAGTGTGGCCCAGCAAGCCCAGGGAAGCCTTGGAGTACTCAGTGTCCTTGTACGGAACGAGTGCTGCCGCGAGGGGTCTAGGAGTCCTGAATACCTTACTAGCGTTCAACTAAAGCAAGAGAGCGACTAAGGCCTCATGGAAGCTGTTGCACGCCTACTCCGCTACATGGCATATCAGGGCCCTCCTTCGAAGCGAGGGCACACTTTGAGTTTCCCTTTAGCTATAAAACAAGACAGGATTAGCTCTGACTCTGAAACTGAAATACCCTGTCTCTTCGTGTAACCTCTTTTTCCCTCTCACAGCCATGCCTGCCGTGAGTATAAGCCTGACAACCACAGTGTTTTTAAGGGAGCTTCAAGGCGCATAAGAGGAGCTTTCAAGGTGGGAAAACAAGGCCAGTCCCATCAGGCACCATCTCCAGGTTGACACGCAGCGTAAGTGTCTCTGGCTTCTGGCAGGTCAAAAGAGACCTAGCTACCTCCCTGGCTCTTCCCTGATTCAACTTTTCGACATAAGGTGCTCTGCGTGGAGCGAACTGCTTAGATGAAAGACTGCCCTAGGACTCCTAGGGTCCTGTGCCTCTCCCAAAAGCCTGAAGTGTTACACACAAAACTGTGCTGTAGTGGAAGTTGCAATGCAAGCTGCCTTTTCTCCTTGAGATACGGTGACTTCAGGTATGAGGTCCTAGAAGGACTTGTAAGCAGAGAGTTTTTCTCAGTACCGCTCAGAGTAGGGCAACGAGGACGAATTTCATGGTATGCTGGACTTGCTAGGACCGTGTTCATGAAGCCGTTGGTGAGCTGGGGATATCGAGCTCGCCCAAGGAAGAGTGCAGCGTGTGACTCTTCCCTCGACCTACGCAGGGCCACCCTGAATGGCCTACGGGTCTGAGTGTGGCCCAGCAAGCCCAGGGGAGCCTGGGGGTACTCAGGGTCCCTGTACGGAAACGAGTGCTGCCGCGAGGGGTCTACGAGTCCTGAAACGCTTACTAGCGTTCACCTAAAGCAGAAGAGCGACTAAGGCCTCATGGAAGCTGCTGCACGCCTACTCCGCTGCATGGCATATCAGGGCCCTTCTTCGAAGCTAGGCCTCACTTTGAGTTTCCCTTTAGCTAGAGAACAGGACAGGATGAGCTCTGAATCAGAAACTGGAATACGTGTTTCTTCGTGAAACCTCTTTTTCCCTCTCACAGCCATGCCTGTCGTGAGTATAAGCCCGACACCAACAGTGTTTTTCAGTGAGCTTCTAGGCGCATAAAGGGAGCTTTCATGATGGGACAGCAAGGCTAGCCCCATCACGTCCTGTTTCCAGATTGACACACAACATAAGTAGCTGTGCTTTCTAAGAGGTCAAAAGAGACCTAGCTACCTACTTGGCTCTTCCCAGAATCAATTTTTCTGCACAGGGTGTTGTACGTGTAGTGCAGTGCCTAGACAATAGACTGCCCTAGGTCTCTAAGAGCCCTGTGTATGTCCCAAAGCCTGAAGTGTTACAAAGGACACTGTGCTTTAGTGGAAGTTGGAATGCAAGCCGTCTTTCTCCTTGAGCTACGGTGACTTCAGGTATGAGGTCCTCGAAGGACTTCAAAGCAGAGAATTTTACTCAGTACAGCTGAGAATCGAGTGATGAGGCAGACTTCCATGGTTTGCTGGCCTTGCTAGACCGTGTCCCTGAGGCTGATGGTGAGCTGAGGAAATCTAGCTTTCCCAAGAAAGAGTGCAGTTTGTTATCTTTCACTCGGCCTAAAAAGGGGCACACTGAAGGGCCTACGGGTCTGAGTGTGGCCCAGCAAGCCTGGGGAGTCTTGGGGTACTCAGAGTTCTTGTACGGAAATGGGTACTGACATGAGCGGGCCTGGAGTCCTGAGAAGATTAGTTCCTTTAAACTAATGCAGAACTGCGACTAAGGCCTCAAGGAAAATGCTGCACAACTACCCTAGTGGAGGGCAAATCAGAGCCCTAGGTCGAGGGTAGGGCGCACGTTGAGATTCCCCTTCGCTCTAGTGCAGGGCAGGATATGCTCCCCACCAGGGCCTGGAAGCACCCTCTTTCTTTCGAGAAAACTCATTTTCTTCCAGAGCCATGCCTGGCGTGAGGACAAGTCCGACAATCACAGTGTTTTTCAGGTAGCTTCAAGGCCGCATGAATGGAGCTTTCAAGAAGGGAAAACAAGGCTTGTCTCCTAAGGCCTCCATTTCCAGGTTGACACGCAGAAGAAGCATCTGTGGTTTCTAACAGGTCAAAAGAGACCTAGCTCCTCACTGGGTTCTTGGAGAATCAACTTTTCTATGCAGGGTGTTCTGCGTGTAGTGAACTGCCTCAATGAAAGAATTCCCTAGGTGTCCTGGGCTCCTGGGCATCTTCCAAAAGCCTGCGGCGTTACACCAGAAAGTGTGCTCTAGTTGCACTTGGACCACAAGCCGACTTTCGCCTAGAGGTTGGTTGACTTCAGCTAGGAGCTGGTAGAAGGAATTGTAAGCAAAGAGTTTTCCTCAGTACAGCTCGGACTACTGTAAGCAGGCCGACTTGCATGGCATGCTGCACCTACTACAACCATGTTCCTGAGGCTGTTGGTGAGCTGAGGAAATCGAGCTCCCCGAGGGAGCGTGCATCATGCTGCCCTTCAGTCGGCACAGACACGGGTACTCCGAAGGGCCTACGTGTCTGAATGTTGATCTTCAACTCAGGGGAGCCTGGGGGGGGGGTACTCAGTGTCTTTGTACGGAAACGGGTGCAGAGGCAAGGGAGCAGGAGTCCTGAGAAGATTAGTACCGTTAAACCAATGCAGAAGTGCGACTAAGGCCTCATGGAAGCTGCGCACGCCTACGCTGCTGCATGGCATACCAGGGCCCTCCTTCGAAGCTAGGCCTCACTTTGAGATTCCCTTTAGCTATAGAACAGAACAGGATGAGATCAGACCGAGAAACTGGAATACCCTGTTTCTTCGTGAAACCTGTTTTTCCCTCTCACAGCCATGCCTGCCCGTGAGTATAAGGCTGACAACCACAGGGTTTTTAAGGGAGCTTCAAGACGCATAAGAGGAGCTTTCAAGGTGGCAAAACAAGGCCAGTCCCATCAGGCACCATCTCCAGGCTGACACGCAGCATAAGTGTCTCTGGCTTCTGGCAGGTCAAAAGAGACCTAGCTACCTCCCTGGCTCTCCCCTGATTCAGCTTTTCTACACAGGGTGCTCTGTGTGTAGTGAACTGCCTAGACGAAAGAGTGCCCTAGGTCTCCTAGGGTCCTGTGCCTCTCCCAAAAGCCTGAAGTGTTCCACAGAAAACTGTGCTGAAGTGGAAGTTGCAATGCAAGCTGCCTTTAACCTTGAGATACGGTGACTTCAGGTATGAGGTCCTAGAAGGACTTGTAAGCAGAGAGTTTTTCTCAGTACAGCTCAGACTAGGGGAATGAGGACGACTTCCATGGTATGCTGCATTTTCTAGAATCGTGTTCATGAAACCTTTCTGTAGCTGGGGATACCTAGCTCCCCGAATGAAGCGTGCAGCGTGTTACCCTTCACTCCGCCTACCCATGGGCACCCTGACAGGCCTACGCATCTGAGTGTGGCCCAGCAAGCCCAGGGAAGCCTTGGAGTACTCAGTGTCCTTGTACGGAACGAGTGCTGCCGCGAGGGGTCTAGGAGTCCTGAATACCTTACTAGCGTTCAACTAAAGCAAGAGAGCGACTAAGGCCTCATGGAAGCTGTTGCACGCCTACTCCGCTACATGGCATATCAGGGCCCTCCTTCGAAGCGAGGGCACACTTTGAGTTTCCCTTTAGCTATAAAACAAGACAGGATTAGCTCTGACTCAGAAACTGAAATACCCTGTCTCTTCGTGTAACCTCTTTTTCCCTCTCACAGCCATGCCTGCCGTGAGTATAAGCCTGACAACCACAGTGTTTTTAAGGGAGCTTCAAGGCGCATAAGAGGAGCTTTCAAGGTGGGAAAACAAGGCCAGTCCCATCAGGCACCATCTCCAGGTTGACACGCAGCGTAAGTGTCTCTGGCTTCTGGCAGGTCAAAAGAGACCTAGCTACCTCCCTGGCTCTTCCCTGATTCAACTTTTCGACATAAGGTGCTCTGCGTGGAGCGAACTGCTTAGATGAAAGACTGCCCTAGGACTCCTAGGGTCCTGTGCCTCTCCCAAAAGCCTGAAGTGTTACACACAAAACTGTGCTGTAGTGGAAGTTGCAATGCAAGCTGCCTTTTCTCCTTGAGATACGGTGACTTCAGGTATGAGGTCCTAGAAGGACTTGTAAGCAGAGAGTTTTTCTCAGTACCGCTCAGAGTAGGGCAACGAGGACGAATTTCATGGTATGCTGGACTTGCTAGGACCGTGTTCATGAAGCCGTTGGTGAGCTGGGGATATCGAGCTCGCCCAAGGAAGAGTGCAGCGTGTGACTCTTCCCTCGACCTACGCAGGGCCACCCTGAATGGCCTACGGGTCTGAGTGTGGCCCAGCAAGCCCAGGGGAGCCTGGGGGTACTCAGGGTCCCTGTACGGAAACGAGTGCTGCCGCGAGGGGTCTACGAGTCCTGAAACGCTTACTAGCGTTCACCTAAAGCAGAAGAGCGACTAAGGCCTCATGGAAGCTGCTGCACGCCTACTCCGCTGCATGGCATATCAGGGCCCTTCTTCGAAGCTAGGCCTCACTTTGAGTTTCCCTTTAGCTAGAGAACAGGACAGGATGAGCTCTGAATCAGAAACTGGAATACGTGTTTCTTCGTGAAACCTCTTTTTCCCTCTCACAGCCATGCCTGTCGTGAGTATAAGCCCGACACCAACAGTGTTTTTCAGTGAGCTTCTAGGCGCATAAAGGGAGCTTTCATGATGGGACAGCAAGGCTAGCCCCATCACGTCCTGTTTCCAGATTGACACACAACATAAGTAGCTGTGCTTTCTAAGAGGTCAAAAGAGACCTAGCTACCTACTTGGCTCTTCCCAGAATCAATTTTTCTGCACAGGGTGTTGTACGTGTAGTGCAGTGCCTAGACAATAGACTGCCCTAGGTCTCTAAGAGCCCTGTGTATGTCCCAAAGCCTGAAGTGTTACAAAGGACACTGTGCTTTAGTGGAAGTTGGAATGCAAGCCGTCTTTCTCCTTGAGCTACGGTGACTTCAGGTATGAGGTCCTCGAAGGACTTCAAAGCAGAGAATTTTACTCAGTACAGCTGAGAATCGAGTGATGAGGCAGACTTCCATGGTTTGCTGGCCTTGCTAGACCGTGTCCCTGAGGCTGATGGTGAGCTGAGGAAATCTAGCTTTCCCAAGAAAGAGTGCAGTTTGTTATCTTTCACTCGGCCTAAAAAGGGGCACACTGAAGGGCCTACGGGTCTGAGTGTGGCCCAGCAAGCCTGGGGAGTCTTGGGGTACTCAGAGTTCTTGTACGGAAATGGGTACTGACATGAGCGGGCCTGGAGTCCTGAGAAGATTAGTTCCTTTAAACTAATGCAGAACTGCGACTAAGGCCTCAAGGAAAATGCTGCACAACTACCCTAGTGGAGGGCAAATCAGAGCCCTAGGTCGAGGGTAGGGCGCACGTTGAGATTCCCCTTCGCTCTAGTGCAGGGCAGGATATGCTCCCCACCAGGGCCTGGAAGCACCCTCTTTCTTTCGAGAAAACTCATTTTCTTCCAGAGCCATGCCTGGCGTGAGGACAAGTCCGACAATCACAGTGTTTTTCAGGTAGCTTCAAGGCCGCATGAATGGAGCTTTCAAGAAGGGAAAACAAGGCTTGTCTCCTAAGGCCTCCATTTCCAGGTTGACACGCAGAAGAAGCATCTGTGGTTTCTAACAGGTCAAAAGAGACCTAGCTCCTCACTGGGTTCTTGGAGAATCAACTTTTCTATGCAGGGTGTTCTGCGTGTAGTGAACTGCCTCAATGAAAGAAATCCCTAGGTGTCCTGGGCTCCTGGGCATCTTCCAAAAGCCTGCGGCGTTACACCAGAAAGTGTGCTCTAGTTGCACTTGGACCACAAACCGACTTTCGCCTAGAGGTTGGTTGACTTCAGCTAGGAGCTGGTAGAAGGAATTGTAAGCAAAGAGTTTTCCTCAGTACAGCTCGGACTACTGTAAGCAGGCCGACTTGCATGGCATGCTGCACCTACTACAACCGTGTTCCTGAGGCTGTTGGTGAGCTGAGGAAATCGAGCTCCCCGAGGGAGCGTGCATCATGCTGCCCTTCAGTCGGCACAGACACGGGTACTCCGAAGGGCCTACGTGTCTGAATGTTGATCTTCAACTCAGGGGAGCCTGGGGGGGGGGTACTCAGTGTCTTTGTACGGAAACGGGTGCAGAGGCAAGGGAGCAGGAGTCCTGAGAAAATTAGTACCGTTAAACCAATGCAGAAGTGCGACTAAGGCCTCATGGAAGCTGCGCACGCCTACGCTGCTGCATGGCATATCAGGGCCCTCCTTCGAAGCTAGGCCTCGCTTTGAGATTCCCTTTAGCTATAGAACAGAACAGGATGAGCTCGGACCGAGAAACTGGGATACCCTGTTTCTTCGTGAAACCTGTTTTTCCCTCTCACAGCCATGCCTGCCCGTGAGTATAAGGCTGACAACCACAGGGTTTTTAAGGGAGCTTCAAGACGCATAAGAGGAGCTTTCAAGGTGGCAAAACAAGGCCAGTCCCATCAGGCACCATCTCCAGGCTGACACGCAGTATAAGTGTCTCTGGCTTCTGGCAGGTCAAAAGAGACCTAGCTACCTCCCTGGCTCTCCCCTGATTCAGCTTTTCTACACAGGGTGCTCTGTGTGTAGTGAACTGCCTAGACGAAAGAGTGCCCTAGGTCTCCTAGGGTCCTGTGCCTCTCCCAAAAGCCTGAAGTGTTCCACAGAAAACTGTGCTGAAGTGGAAGTTGCAATGCAAGCTGCCTTTAACCTTGAGATACGGTGACTTCAGGTATGAGGTCCTAGAAGGACTTGTAAGCAGAGAGTTTTTCTCAGTACAGCTCAGACTAGGGGAATGAGGACGACTTCCATGGTATGCTGGATTTTCTAGAATCGTGTTCATGAAACCTTTCTGTAGCTGGGGATACCTAGCTCCCCGAATGAAGCGTGCAGCGTGTTACCCTTCACTCCGCCTACCCATGGGCACCCTGACAGGCCTACGCATCTGAGTGTGGCCCAGCAAGCCCAGGGAAGCCTTGGAGTACTCAGTGTCCTTGTACGGAACGAGTGCTGCCGCGAGGGGTCTAGGAGTCCTGAATACCTTACTAGCGTTCAACTAAAGCAAGAGAGCGACTAAGGCCTCATGGAAGCTGTTGCACGCCTACTCCGCTACATGGCATATCAGGGCCCTCCTTCGAAGCGAGGGCACACTTTGAGTTTCCCTTTAGCTATAAAACAAGACAGGATTAGCTCTGACTCAGAAACTGAAATACCCTGTCTCTTCGTGTAACCTCTTTTTCCCTCTCACAGCCATGCCTGCCGTGAGTATAAGCCTGACAACCACAGTGTTTTTAAGGGAGCTTCAAGGCGCATAAGAGGAGCTTTCAAGGTGGGAAAACAAGGCCAGTCCCATCAGGCACCATCTCCAGGTTGACACGCAGCGTAAGTGTCTCTGGCTTCTGGCAGGTCAAAAGAGACCTAGCTACCTCCCTGGCTCTTCCCTGATTCAACTTTTCGACATAAGGTGCTCTGCGTGGAGCGAACTGCTTAGATGAAAGACTGCCCTAGGACTCCTAGGGTCCTGTGCCTCTCCCAAAAGCCTGAAGTGTTACACACAAAACTGTGCTGTAGTGGAAGTTGCAATGCAAGCTGCCTTTTCTCCTTGAGATACGGTGACTTCAGGTATGAGGTCCTAGAAGGACTTGTAAGCAGAGAGTTTTTCTCAGTACCGCTCAGAGTAGGGCAACGAGGACGAATTTCATGGTATGCTGGACTTGCTAGGACCGTGTTCATGAAGCCGTTGGTGAGCTGGGGATATCGAGCTCGCCCAAGGAAGAGTGCAGCGTGTGACTCTTCCCTCGACCTACGCAGGGCCACCCTGAATGGCCTACGGGTCTGAGTGTGGCCCAGCAAGCCCAGGGGAGCCTGGGGGTACTCAGGGTCCCTGTACGGAAACGAGTGCTGCCGCGAGGGGTCTACGAGTCCTGAAAAGCTTACTAGCGTTCACCTAAAGCAGAAGAGCGACTAAGGCCTCATGGAAGCTGCTGCACGCCTACTCCGCTGCATGGCATATCAGGGCCCTTCTTCGAAGCTAGGCCTCACTTTGAGTTTCCCTTTAGCTAGAGAACAGGACAGGATGAGCTCTGAATCGGAAACTGGAATACGTGTTTCTTCGTGAAACCTCTTTTTCCCTCTCACAGCCATGCCTGTCGTGAGTATAAGCCCGACACCAACAGTGTTTTCAGTGAGCTTCTAGGCGCATAAAGGGAGCTTTCATGATGGGACAGCAAGGCTAGCCCCATCACGTCCTGTTTCCAGATTGACACACAACATAAGTAGCTGTGCTTTCTAAGAGGTCAAAAGAGACCTAGCTACCTACTTGGCTCTTCCCAGAATCAATTTTTCTGCACAGGGTGTTGTACGTGTAGTGCAGTGCCTAGACAATAGACTGCCCTAGGTCTCTAAGAGCCCTGTGTATGTCCCAAAGCCTGAAGTGTTACAAAGGACACTGTGCTTTAGTGGAAGTTGGAATGCAAGCCGTCTTTCTCCTTGAGCTACGGTGACTTCAGGTATGAGGTCCTCGAAGGACTTCAAAGCAGAGAATTTTACTCAGTACAGCTGAGAATCGAGTGATGAGGCAGACTTCCATGGTTTGCTGGCCTTGCTAGACCGTGTCCCTGAGGCTGATGGTGAGCTGAGGAAATCTAGCTTTCCCAAGAAAGAGTGCAGTTTGTTATCTTTCACTCGGCCTAAAAAGGGGCACACTGAAGGGCCTACGGGTCTGAGTGTGGCCCAGCAAGCCTGGGGAGTCTTGGGGTACTCAGAGTTCTTGTACGGAAATGGGTACTGACATGAGCGGGCTTGGAGTCCTGAGAAGATTAGTACCTTTAAACTAATGCAGAACTGCGACTAAGGCCTCAAGGAAAATGCTGCACAACTACCCTAGTGGAGGGCAAATCAGAGCCCTAGGTCGAGGGTAGGGCGCACGTTGAGATTCCCCTTCGCTCTAGTGCAGGGCAGGATATGCTCCCCACCAGGGCCTGGAAGCACCCTCTTTCTTTCGAGAAAACTCATTTTCTTCCAGAGCCATGCCTGGCGTGAGGACAAGTCCGACAATCACGGTGTTTTTCAGGTAGCTTCAAGGCCGCATGAATGGAGCTTTCAAGAAGGGAAAACAAGGCTTGTCTCCTAAGGCCTCCATTTCCAGGTTGACACGCAGAAGAAGCATCTGTGGTTTCTATCAGGTCAAAAGAGACCTAGCTCCTCACTGGTTCTTGGAGAATCAACTTTTCTATGCAGGGTGTTCTGCGTGTAGTGAACTGCCTCAATGAAAGAATTCCCTAGGTGTCCTGGGCTCCTGGGCATCTTCCAAAAGCCTGCGGCGTTACACCAGAAAGTGTGCTCTAGTTGCACTTGGACCACAAGCCGACTTTCGTCTAGAGGTTGGTTGACTTCAGCTAGGAGCTGGTAGAAGGAATTGTAAGCAAAGAGTTTTCCTCAGTACAGCTCGGACTACTGTAAGCAGGCCGACTTGCATGGCATGCTGCACCTACTACAACCGTGTTCCTGAGGCTGTTGGTGAGCTGAGGAAATCGAGCTCCCCGAGGGAGCGTGCATCATGCTGCCCTTCAGTCGGCACAGACACGGTTACTCCGAAGGGCCTACGTGTCTGAATGTTGATCTTCAACTCAGGGGAGCCTGGGGGGGGGTACTCAGTGTCTTTGTACGGAAACGGGTGCAGAGGCAAAGGAGCAGGAGTCCTGAGAAGATTAGTACCGTTAAACCAATGCAGAAGTGCGACTAAGGCCTCATGGAAGCTGCGCACGCCTACGCTGCTGCATGGCATATCAGGGCCCTCCTTCGAAGCTAGGCCTCGCTTTGAGATTCCCTTTAGCTATAGAACAGAACAGGATGAGCTCGGACCGAGAAACTGGGATACCCTGTTTCTTCGTGAAACCTGTTTTTCCCTCTCACAGCCATGCCTGCCCGTGAGTATAAGGCTGACAACCACAGGGTTTTTAAGGGAGCTTCAAGACGCATAAGAGGAGCTTTCAAGGTGGCAAAACAAGGCCAGTCCCATCAGGCACCATCTCCAGGCTGACACGCAGCATAAGTGTCTCTGGCTTCTGGCAGGTCAAAAGAGACCTAGCTACCTCCCTGTCTCTCCCCTGATTCAGCTTTTCTACACAGGGTGCTCTGTGTGGAGTGAACTGCCTAGACGAAAGAGTGCCCTAGGTCTCCTAGGGTGCTGTGCCTCTCCCAAAAGCCTGAAGTGTTCCACAGAAAACTGTGCTGAAGTGGAAGTTGCAATGCAAGCTGCCTTTAACCTTGAGATACGGTGACTTCAGGTATGAGGTCCTAGAAGGACTTGTAAGCAGAGAGTTTTTCTCAGTACAGCTCAGACTAGGGGAATGAGGACGACTTCCATGGCATGCTGGATTTTCTAGAATCGTGTTCATGAAACCTTTCTGTAGCTGGGGATACCTAGCTCCCCGAATGAAGCGTGCAGCGTGTTACCCTTCACTCCGCCTACCCATGGGCACCCTGACAGGCCTACGCATCTGAGTGTGGCCCAGCAAGCCCAGGGAAGCCTTGGAGTACTCAGTGTCCTTGTACGGAACGAGTGCTGCCGCGAGGGGTCTAGGAGTCCTGAATACCTTACTAGCGTTCAACTAAAGCAAGAGAGCGACTAAGGCCTCATGGAAGCTGTTGCACGCCTACTCCGCTACATGGCATATCAGGGCCCTCCTTCGAAGCGAGGGCACACTTTGAGTTTCCCTTTAGCTATAAAACAAGACAGGATTAGCTCTGACTCAGAAACTGAAATACCCTGTCTCTTCGTGTAACCTCTTTTTCCCTCTCACAGCCATGCCTGCCGTGAGTATAAGCCTGACAACCACAGTGTTTTTAAGGGAGCTTCAAGGCGCATAAGAGGAGCTTTCAAGGTGGGAAAACAAGGCCAGTCCCATCAGGCACCATCTCCAGGTTGACACGCAGCGTAAGTGTCTCTGGCTTCTGGCAGGTCAAAAGAGACCTAGCTACCTCCCTGGCTCTTCCCTGATTCAACTTTTCGACATAAGGTGCTCTGCGTGTAGCGAACTGCTTAGATGAAAGACTGCCCTAGGACTCCTAGGGTCCTGTGCCTCTCCCAAAAGCCTGAAGTGTTACACACAAAACTGTGCTGTAGTGGAAGTTGCAATGCAAGCTGCCTTTTCTCCTTGAGATACGGTGACTTCAGGTATGAGGTCCTAGAAGGACTTGTAAGCAGAGAGTTTTTCTCAGTACCGCTCAGAGTAGGGCAACGAGGACGAATTTCATGGTATGCTGGACTTGCTAGGACCGTGTTCATGAAGCCGTTGGTGAGCTGGGGATATCGAGCTCGCCCAAGGAAGAGTGCAGCGTGTGACTCTTCCCTCGACCTACGCAGGGCCACCCTGAATGGCCTACGGGTCTGAGTGTGGCCCAGCAAGCCCAGGGGAGCCTGGGGGTACTCAGGGTCCCTGTACGGAAACGAGTGCTGCCGCGAGGGGTCTACGAGTCCTGAAACGCTTACTAGCGTTCACCTAAAGCAGAAGAGCGACTAAGGCCTCATGGAAGCTGCTGCACGCCTACTCCGCTGCATGGCATATCAGGGCCCTTCTTCGAAGCTAGGCCTCACTTTGAGTTTCCCTTTAGCTAGAGAACAGGACAGGATGAGCTCTGAATCAGAAACTGGAATACGTGTTTCTTCGTGAAACCTCTTTTTCCCTCTCACAGCCATGCCTGTCGTGAGTATAAGCCCGACACCAACAGTGTTTTTCAGTGAGCTTCTAGGCGCATAAAGGGAGCTTTCATGATGGGACAGCAAGGCTAGCCCCATCACGTCCTGTTTCCAGATTGACACACAACATAAGTAGCTGTGCTTTCTAAGAGGTCAAAAGAGACCTAGCTACCTACTTGGCTCTTCCCAGAATCAATTTTTCTGCACAGGGTGTTGTACGTGTAGTGCAGTGCCTAGACAATAGACTGCCCTAGGTCTCTAAGAGCCCTGTGTATGTCCCAAAGCCTGAAGTGTTACAAAGGACACTGTGCTTTAGTGGAAGTTGGAATGCAAGCCGTCTTTCTCCTTGAGCTACGGTGACTTCAGGTATGAAGTCCTCGAAGGACTTCAAAGCAGAGAATTTTACTCAGTACAGCTGAGAATCGAGTGATGAGGCAGACTTCCATGGTTTGCTGGCCTTGCTAGACCGTGTCCCTGAGGCTGATGGTGAGCTGAGGAAATCTAGCTTTCCCAAGAAAGAGTGCAGTTTGTTATCTTTCACTCGGCCTAAAAAGGGGCACACTGAAGGGCGTACGGGTCTGAGTGTGGCCCAGCAAGCCTGGGGAGTCTTGGGGTACTCAGAGTTCTTGTACGGAAATGGGTACTGACATGAGCGGGCCTGGAGTCCTGAGAAGATTAGTACCTTTAAAGTAATGCAGAACTGCGACTAAGGCCTCAAGGAAAATGCTGCACAACTACCCTAGTGGAGGGCAAATCAGAGCCCTAGGTCGAGGGTAGGGCGCACGTTGAGATTCCCCTTCGCTCTAGTGCAGGGCAGGATATGCTCCCCACCAGGGCCTGGAAGCACCCTCTTTCTTTCGAGAAAACTCATTTTCTTCCAGAGCCATGCCTGGCGTGAGGACAAGTCCGACAATCACAGTGTTTTTCAGGTAGCTTCAAGGCCGCATGAATGGAGCTTTCAAGAAGGGAAAACAAGGCTTGTCTCCTAAGGCCTCCATTTCCAGGTTGACACGCAGAAGAAGCATCTGTGGTTTCTAACAGGTCAAAAGAGACCTAGCTCCTCACTGGGTTCTTGGAGAATCAACTTTTCTATGCAGGGTGTTCTGCGTGTAGTGAACTGCCTCAATGAAAGAAATCCCTAGGTGTCCTGGGCTCCTGGGCATCTTCCAAAAGCCTGCGGCGTTACACCAGAAAGTGTGCTCTAGTTGCACTTGGACCACAAACCGACTTTCGCCTAGAGGTTGGTTGACTTCAGCTAGGAGCTGGTAGAAGGAATTGTAAGCAAAGAGTTTTCCTCAGTACAGCTCGGACTACTGTAAGCAGGCCGACTTGCATGGCATGCTGCACCTACTACAACCGTGTTCCTGAGGCTGTTGGTGAGCTGAGGAAATCGAGCTCCCCGAGGGAGCGTGCATCATGCTGCCCTTCAGTCGGCACAGACACGGGTACTCCGAAGGGCCTACGTGTCTGAATGTTGATCTTCAACTCAGGGTAGCCTGGGGGGGGGTACTCAGTGTCTTTGTACGGAAACGGGTGCAGAGGCAAGGGAGCAGGAGTCCTGAGAAGATTAGTACCGTTAAACCAATGCAGAAGTGCGACTAAGGCCTCATGGAAGCTGCGCACGCCTACGCTGCTGCATGGCATATCAGGGCCCTCCTTCGAAGCTAGGCCTCACTTTGAGATTCCCTTTAGCTATAGAACAGAACAGGATGAGCTCGGACCGAGAAACTGGGATACCCTGTTTCTTCGTGAAACCTGTTTTTCCCTCTCACAGCCATGCCTGCCCGTGAGTATAAGGCTGACAACCACAGGGTTTTTAAGGGAGCTTCAAGACGCATAAGAGGAGCTTTCAAGGTGGCAAAACAAGGCCAGTCCCATCAGGCACCATCTCCAGGCTGACACGCAGCATAAGTGTCTCTGGCTTCTGGCAGGTCAAAAGAGACCTAGCTACCTCCCTGGCTCTCCCCTGATTCAGCTTTTCTACACAGGGTGCTCTGTGTGTAGTGAACTGCCTAGACGAAAGAGTGCCCTAGGTCTCCTAGGGTGCTGTGCCTCTCCCAAAAGCCTGAAGTGTTCCACAGAAAACTGTGCTGAAGTGGAAGTTGCAATGCAAGCTGCCTTTAACCTTGAGATACGGTGACTTCAGGTATGAGGTCCTAGAAGGACTTGTAAGCAGAGAGTTTTTCTCAGTACAGCTCAGACTAGGGGAATGAGGACGACTTCCATGGCATGCTGGATTTTCTAGAATCGTGTTCATGAAACCTTTCTGTAGCTGGGGATACCTAGCTCCCCGAATGAAGCGTGCAGCGTGTTACCCTTCACTCCGCCTACCCATGGGCACCCTGACAGGCCTACGCATCTGAGTGTGGCCCAGCAAGCCCAGGGAAGCCTTGGAGTACTCAGTGTCCTTGTACGGAACGAGTGCTGCCGCGAGGGGTCTAGGAGTCCTGAATACCTTACTAGCGTTCAACTAAAGCAAGAGAGCGACTAAGGCCTCATGGGAGCTGTTGCACGCCTACTCCGCTACATGGCATATCAGGGCCCTCCTTCGAAGCGAGGGCACACTTTGAGTTTCCCTTTAGCTATAAAACAAGACAGGATTAGCTCTGACTCAGAAACTGAAATACCCTGTCTCTTCGTGTAACCTCTTTGTCCCTCTCACAGCCATGCCTGCCGTGAGTATAAGCCTGACAACCACAGTGTTTTTAAGGGAGCTTCAAGGCGCATAAGAGGAGCTTTCAAGGTGGGAAAACAAGGCCAGTCCCATCAGGCACCATCTCCAGGTTGACACGCAGCGTAAGTGTCTCTGGCTTCTGGCAGGTCAAAAGAGACCTAGCTACCTCCCTGGCTCTTCCCTGATTCAACTTTTCTACATAAGGTGCTCTGCGTGTAGCGAACTGCTTAGATGAAAGACTGCCCTAGGACTCCTAGGGTCCTGTGCCTCTCCCAAAAGCCTGAAGTGTTACACACAAAACTGTGCTGTAGTGGAAGTTGCAATGCAAGCTGCCTTTTCTCCTTGAGATACGGTGACTTCAGGTATGAGGTCCTAGAAGGACTTGTAAGCAGAGAGTTTTTCTCAGTACCGCTCAGAGTAGGGCAACGAGGACGAATTTCATGGTATGCTGGACTTGCTAGGACCGTGTTCATGAAGCCGTTGGTGAGCTGGGGATATCGAGCTCGCCCAAGGAAGAGTGCAGCGTGTGACTCTTCCCTCGACCTACGCAGGGCCACCCTGAATGGCCTACGGGTCTGAGTGTGGCCCAGCAAGCCCAGGGGAGCCTGGGGGTACTCAGGGTCCCTGTACAGAAACGAGTGCTGCCGCGAGGGGTCTACGAGTCCTGAAACGCTTACTAGCGTTCACCTAAAGCAGAAGAGCGACTAAGGCCTCATGGAAGCTGCTGCACGCCTACTCCGCTGCATGGCATATCAGGGCCCTCCTTCGAAGCTAGGCCTCACTTTGAGTTTCCCTTTAGCTAGAGAACAGGACAGGATGAGCTCTGAATCAAAAACTGGAATACGTGTTTCTTCGTGAAACCTCTTTTTCCCTCTCACAGCCATGCCTGTCGTGAGTATAAGCCCGACACCAACAGTGTTTTTCAGTGAGCTTCTAGGCGCATAAAGGGAGCTTTCATGATGGGACAGCAAGGCTAGCCCCATCACGTCCTGTTTCCAGATTCATACACACAACATAAGTAGCTGTGCTTTCTAAGAGGTCAATAGAGACCTAGCTACCTACTTGGCTCTTCCCAGAATCAATTTTTCTGCACAGGGTGTTGTACGTGTAGTGCAGTGCCTAGACAATAGACTGCCCTAGGTCTCTAAGAGCCCTGTGTATGTCCCAAAGCCTGAAGTGTTACAAAGGACACTGTGCTTTAGTGGAAGTTGGAATGCAAGCCGTCTTTCTCCTTGAGCTACGGTGACTTCAGGTATGAAGTCCTCGAAGGACTTCAAAGCAGAGTATTTTACTCAGTACAGCTGAGAATCGAGTGATGAGGCAGACTTCCATGGTTTGCTGGCCTTGCTAGACCGTGTCCCTGAGGCTGATGGTGAGCTGAGGAAATCTAGCTTTTCCAAGAAAGAGTGCAGTTTGTTATCTTTCACTCGGCCTAAAAAGGGGCACACTGAAGGGCCTACGGGTCTGAGTGTGGCCCAGCAAGCCTGGGGAGTCTTGGGGTACTCAGAGTTCTTGTACGGAAATGGGTACTGACATGAGCGGGCCTGGAGTCCTGAGAAGATTAGTACCTTTAAAGTAATGCAGAACTGCGACTATGGCCTCAAGGAAAATGCTGCACAACTACCCTAGTGGAGGGCAAATCAGAGCCCTAGGTCGAGGGTAGGGCGCACGTTGAGATTCCCCTTCGCTCTAGTGCAGGGCAGGATATGCTCCCCACCAGGGCCTGGAAGCACCCTCTTTCTTTCGAGAAAACTCATTTTCTTCCAGAGCCATGCCTGGCGTGAGGACAAGTCCGACAATCACAGTGTTTTTCAGGTAGCTTCAAGGCCGCATGAATGGAGCTTTCAAGAAGGGAAAACAAGGCTTGTCTCCTAAGGCCTCCATTTCCAGGTTGACACGCAGAAGAAGCATCTGTGGTTTCTAACAGGTCAAAAGAGACCTAGCTCCTCACTGGGTTCTTGGAGAATCAACTTTTCTATGCAGGGTGTTCTGCGTGTAGTGAACTGCCTCAATGAAAGAAATCCCTAGGTGTCCTGGGCTCCTGGGCATCTTCCAAAAGCCTGCGGCGTTACACCAGAAAGTGTGCTCTAGTTGCACTTGGACCAAAAACCGACTTTCGCCTAGAGGTTGGTTGACTTCAGCTAGGAGCTGGTAGAAGGAATTGTAAGCAAAGAGTTTTCCTCAGTACAGCTCGGACTACTGTAAGCAGGCCGACTTGCATGGCATGCTGCATCTACTACAACCGTGTTCCTGAGGCTGTTGGTGAGCTGAGGAAATCGAGCTCCCCGAGGGAGCGTGCATCATGCTGCCCTTCAGTCGGCACAGACACGGGTACTCCGAAGGGCCTACGTGTCTGAATGTTGATCTTCAACTCAGGGTAGCCTGGGGGGGGGTACTCAGTGTCTTTGTACGGAAACGGGTGCAGAGGCAAGGGAGCAGGAGTCCTGAGAAGATTAGTACCGTTAAACCAATGCAGAAGTGCGACTAAGGCCTCATGGAAGCTGCGCACGCCTACGCTGCTGCATGGCATATCAGGGCCCTCCTTCGAAGCTAGGCCTCACTTTGAGATTCCCTTTAGCTATAGAACAGAACAGGATGAGCTCGGACCGAGAAACTGGGATACCCTGTTTCTTCGTGAAACCTGTTTTTCCCTCTCACAGCCATGCCTGCCCGTGAGTATAAGGCTGACAACCACAGGGTTTTTAAGGGAGCTTCAAGACGCATAAGAGGAGCTTTCAAGGTGGCAAAACAAGGCCAGTCCCATCAGGCACCATCTCCAGGCTGACACGCAGCATAAGTGTCTCTGGCTTCTGGCAGGTCAAAAGAGACCTAGCTACCTCCCTGGCTCTCCCCTGATTCAGCTTTTCTACACAGGGTGCTCTGTGTGTAGTGAACTGCCTAGACGAAAGAGTGCCCTAGGTCTCCTAGGGTGCTGTGCCTCTCCCAAAAGCCTGAAGTGTTCCACAGAAAACTGTGCTGAAGTGGAAGTTGCAATGCAAGCTGCCTTTAACCTTGAGATACGGTGACTTCAGGTATGAGGTCCTAGAAGGACTTGTAAGCAGAGAGTTTTTCTCAGTACAGCTCAGACTAGGGGAATGAGGACGACTTCCATGGCATGCTGGATTTTCTAGAATCGTGTTCATGAAACCTTTCTGTAGCTGGGGATACCTAGCTCCCCGAATGAAGCGTGCAGCGTGTTACCCTTCACTCCGCCTACCCATGGGCACCCTGACAGGCCTACGCATCTGAGTGTGGCCCAGCAAGCCCAGGGAAGCCTTGGAGTACTCAGTGTCCTTGTACGGAACGAGTGCTGCCGCGAGGGGTCTAGGAGTCCTGAATACCTTACTAGCGTTCAACTAAAGCAAGAGAGCGACTAAGGCCTCATGGAAGCTGTTGCACGCCTACTCCGCTACATGGCATATCAGGGCCCTCCTTCGAAGCGAGGGCACACTTTGAGTTTCCCTTTAGCTATAAAACAAGACAGGATTAGCTCTGACTCAGAAACTGAAATACCCTGTCTCTTCGTGTAACCTCTTTGTCCCTCTCACAGCCATGCCTGCCGTGAGTATAAGCCTGACAACCACAGTGTTTTTAAGGGAGCTTCAAGGCGCATAAGAGGAGCTTTCAAGGTGGGAAAACAAGGCCAGTCCCATCAGGCACCATCTCCAGGTTGACACGCAGCGTAAGTGTCTCTGGCTTCTGGCAGGTCAAAAGAGACCTAGCTACCTCCCTGGCTCTTCCCTGATTCAACTTTTCGACATAAGGTGCTCTGCGTGTAGCGAACTGCTTAGATGAAAGACTGCCCTAGGACTCCTAGGGTCCTGTGCCTCTCCCAAAAGCCTGAAGTGTTACACACAAAACTGTGCTGTAGTGGAAGTTGCAATGCAAGCTGCCTTTTCTCCTTGAGATACGGTGACTTCAGGTATGAGGTCCTAGAAGGACTTGTAAGCAGAGAGTTTTTCTCAGTACCGCTCAGAGTAGGGCAACGAGGACGAATTTCATGGTATGCTGGACTTGCTAGGACCGTGTTCATGAAGCCGTTGGTGAGCTGGGGATATCGAGCTCGCCCAAGGAAGAGTGCAGCGTGTGACTCTTCCCTCGACCTACGCAGGGCCACCCTGAATGGCCTACGGGTCTGAGTGTGGCCCAGCAAGCCCAGGGGAGCCTGGGGGTACTCAGGGTCCCTGTACGGAAAGGAGTGCTGCCGCGAGGGGTCTACGAGTCCTGAAACGCTTACTAGCGTTCACCTAAAGCAGAAGAGCGACTAAGGCCTCATGGAAGCTGCTGCACGCCTACTCCGCTGCATGGCATATCAGGGCCCTTCTTCGAAGCTAGGCCTCACTTTGAGTTTCCCTTTAGCTAGAGAACAGGACAGGATGAGCTCTGAATCAGAAACTGGAATACGTGTTTCTTCGTGAAACCTCTTTTTCCCTCTCACAGCCATGCCTGTCGTGAGTATAAGCCCGACACCAACAGTGTTTTTCAGTGAGCTTCTAGGCGCATAAAGGGAGCTTTCATGATGGGACAGCAAGGCTAGCCCCATCACGTCCTGTTTCCAGATTGACACACAACATAAGTAGCTGTGCTTTCTAAGAGGTCAAAAGAGACCTAGCTACCTACTTGGCTCTTCCCAGAATCAATTTTTCTGCACAGGGTGTTGTACGTGTAGTGCAGTGCCTAGACAATAGACTGCCCTAGGTCTCTAAGAGCCCTGTGTATGTCCCAAAGCCTGAAGTGTTACAAAGGACACTGTGCTTTAGTGGAAGTTGGAATGCAAGCCGTCTTTCTCCTTGAGCTACGGTGACTTCAGGTATGAAGTCCTCGAAGGACTTCAAAGCAGAGAATTTTACTCAGTACAGCTGAGAATCGAGTGATGAGGCAGACTTCCATGGTTTGCTGGCCTTGCTAGACCGTGTCCCTGAGGCTGATGGTGAGCTGAGGAAATCTAGCTTTCCCAAGAAAGAGTGCAGTTTGTTATCTTTCACTCGGCCTAAAAAGGGGCACACTGAAGGGCGTACGGGTCTGAGTGTGGCCCAGCAAGCCTGGGGAGTCTTGGGGTACTCAGAGTTCTTGTACGGAAATGGGTACTGACATGAGCGGGCCTGGAGTCCTGAGAAGATTAGTACCTTTAAAGTAATGCAGAACTGCGACTAAGGCCTCAAGGAAAATGCTGCACAACTACCCTAGTGGAGGGCAAATCAGAGCCCTAGGTCGAGGGTAGGGCGCACGTTGAGATTCCCCTTCGCTCTAGTGCAGGGCAGGATATGCTCCCCACCAGGGCCTGGAAGCACCCTCTTTCTTTCGAGAAAACTCATTTTCTTCCAGAGCCATGCCTGGCGTGAGGACAAGTCCGACAATCACAGTGTTTTTCAGGTAGCTTCAAGGCCGCATGAATGGAGCTTTCAAGAAGGGAAAACAAGGCTTGTCTCCTAAGGCCTCCATTTCCAGGTTGACACGCAGAAGAAGCATCTGTGGTTTCTAACAGGTCAAAAGAGACCTAGCTCCTCACTGGGTTCTTGGAGAATCAACTTTTCTATGCAGGGTGTTCTGCGTGTAGTGAACTGCCTCAATGAAAGAAATCCCTAGGTGTCCTGGGCTCCTGGGCATCTTCCAAAAGCCTGCGGCGTTACACCAGAAAGTGTGCTCTAGTTGCACTTGGACCACAAACCGACTTTCGCCTAGAGGTTGGTTGACTTCAGCTAGGAGCTGGTAGAAGGAATTGTAAGCAAAGAGTTTTCCTCAGTACAGCTCGGACTACTGTAAGCAGGCCGACTTGCATGGCATGCTGCACCTACTACAACCGTGTTCCTGAGGCTGTTGGTGAGCTGAGGAAATCGAGCTCCCCGAGGGAGCGTGCATCATGCTGCCCTTCAGTCGGCACAGACACGGGTACTCCGAAGGGCCTACGTGTCTGAATGTTGATCTTCAACTCAGGGTAGCCTGGGGGGGGGTACTCAGTGTCTTTGTACGGAAACGGGTGCAGAGGCAAGGGAGCAGGAGTCCTGAGAAGATTAGTACCGTTAAACCAATGCAGAAGTGCGACTAAGGCCTCATGGAAGCTGCGCACGCCTACGCTGCTGCATGGCATATCAGGGCCCTCCTTCGAAGCTAGGCCTCACTTTGAGATTCCCTTTAGCTATAGAACAGAACAGGATGAGCTCGGACCGAGAAACTGGGATACCCTGTTTCTTCGTGAAACCTGTTTTTCCCTCTCACAGCCATGCCTGCCCGTGAGTATAAGGCTGACAACCACAGGGTTTTTAAGGGAGCTTCAAGACGCATAAGAGGAGCTTTCAAGGTGGCAAAACAAGGCCAGTCCCATCAGGCACCATCTCCAGGCTGACACGCAGCATAAGTGTCTCTGGCTTCTGGCAGGTCAAAAGAGACCTAGCTACCTCCCTGGCTCTCCCCTGATTCAGCTTTTCTACACAGGGTGCTCTGTGTGTAGTGAACTGCCTAGACGAAAGAGTGCCCTAGGTCTCCTAGGGTGCTGTGCCTCTCCCAAAAGCCTGAAGTGTTCCACAGAAAACTGTGCTGAAGTGGAAGTTGCAATGCAAGCTGCCTTTAACCTTGAGATACGGTGACTTCAGGTATGAGGTCCTAGAAGGACTTGTAAGCAGAGAGTTTTTCTCAGTACAGCTCAGACTAGGGGAATGAGGACGACTTCCATGGCATGCTGGATTTTCTAGAATCGTGTTCATGAAACCTTTCTGTAGCTGGGGATACCTAGCTCCCCGAATGAAGCGTGCAGCGTGTTACCCTTCACTCCGCCTACCCATGGGCACCCTGACAGGCCTACGCATCTGAGTGTGGCCCAGCAAGCCCAGGGAAGCCTTGGAGTACTCAGTGTCCTTGTACGGAACGAGTGCTGCCGCGAGGGGTCTAGGAGTCCTGAATACCTTACTAGCGTTCAACTAAAGCAAGAGAGCGACTAAGGCCTCATGGGAGCTGTTGCACGCCTACTCCGCTACATGGCATATCAGGGCCCTCCTTCGAAGCGAGGGCACACTTTGAGTTTCCCTTTAGCTATAAAACAAGACAGGATTAGCTCTGACTCAGAAACTGAAATACCCTGTCTCTTCGTGTAACCTCTTTGTCCCTCTCACAGCCATGCCTGCCGTGAGTATAAGCCTGACAACCACAGTGTTTTTAAGGGAGCTTCAAGGCGCATAAGAGGAGCTTTCAAGGTGGGAAAACAAGGCCAGTCCCATCAGGCACCATCTCCAGGTTGACACGCAGCGTAAGTGTCTCTGGCTTCTGGCAGGTCAAAAGAGACCTAGCTACCTCCCTGGCTCTTCCCTGATTCAACTTTTCTACATAAGGTGCTCTGCGTGTAGCGAACTGCTTAGATGAAAGACTGCCCTAGGACTCCTAGGGTCCTGTGCCTCTCCCAAAAGCCTGAAGTGTTACACACAAAACTGTGCTGTAGTGGAAGTTGCAATGCAAGCTGCCTTTTCTCCTTGAGATACGGTGACTTCAGGTATGAGGTCCTAGAAGGACTTGTAAGCAGAGAGTTTTTCTCAGTACCGCTCAGAGTAGGGCAACGAGGACGAATTTCATGGTATGCTGGACTTGCTAGGACCGTGTTCATGAAGCCGTTGGTGAGCTGGGGATATCGAGCTCGCCCAAGGAAGAGTGCAGCGTGTGACTCTTCCCTCGACCTACGCAGGGCCACCCTGAATGGCCTACGGGTCTGAGTGTGGCCCAGCAAGCCCAGGGGAGCCTGGGGGTACTCAGGGTCCCTGTACAGAAACGAGTGCTGCCGCGAGGGGTCTACGAGTCCTGAAACGCTTACTAGCGTTCACCTAAAGCAGAAGAGCGACTAAGGCCTCATGGAAGCTGCTGCACGCCTACTCCGCTGCATGGCATATCAGGGCCCTCCTTCGAAGCTAGGCCTCACTTTGAGTTTCCCTTTAGCTAGAGAACAGGACAGGATGAGCTCTGAATCAAAAACTGGAATACGTGTTTCTTCGTGAAACCTCTTTTTCCCTCTCACAGCCATGCCTGTCGTGAGTATAAGCCCGACACCAACAGTGTTTTTCAGTGAGCTTCTAGGCGCATAAAGGGAGCTTTCATGATGGGACAGCAAGGCTAGCCCCATCACGTCCTGTTTCCAGATTCATACACACAACATAAGTAGCTGTGCTTTCTAAGAGGTCAATAGAGACCTAGCTACCTACTTGGCTCTTCCCAGAATCAATTTTTCTGCACAGGGTGTTGTACGTGTAGTGCAGTGCCTAGACAATAGACTGCCCTAGGTCTCTAAGAGCCCTGTGTATGTCCCAAAGCCTGAAGTGTTACAAAGGACACTGTGCTTTAGTGGAAGTTGGAATGCAAGCCGTCTTTCTCCTTGAGCTACGGTGACTTCAGGTATGAAGTCCTCGAAGGACTTCAAAGCAGAGTATTTTACTCAGTACAGCTGAGAATCGAGTGATGAGGCAGACTTCCATGGTTTGCTGGCCTTGCTAGACCGTGTCCCTGAGGCTGATGGTGAGCTGAGGAAATCTAGCTTTTCCAAGAAAGAGTGCAGTTTGTTATCTTTCACTCGGCCTAAAAAGGGGCACACTGAAGGGCCTACGGGTCTGAGTGTGGCCCAGCAAGCCTGGGGAGTCTTGGGGTACTCAGAGTTCTTGTACGGAAATGGGTACTGACATGAGCGGGCCTGGAGTCCTGAGAAGATTAGTACCTTTAAAGTAATGCAGAACTGCGACTATGGCCTCAAGGAAAATGCTGCACAACTACCCTAGTGGAGGGCAAATCAGAGCCCTAGGTCGAGGGTAGGGCGCACGTTGAGATTCCCCTTCGCTCTAGTGCAGGGCAGGATATGCTCCCCACCAGGGCCTGGAAGCACCCTCTTTCTTTCGAGAAAACTCATTTTCTTCCAGAGCCATGCCTGGCGTGAGGACAAGTCCGACAATCACAGTGTTTTTCAGGTAGCTTCAAGGCCGCATGAATGGAGCTTTCAAGAAGGGAAAACAAGGCTTGTCTCCTAAGGCCTCCATTTCCAGGTTGACACGCAGAAGAAGCATCTGTGGTTTCTAACAGGTCAAAAGAGACCTAGCTCCTCACTGGGTTCTTGGAGAATCAACTTTTCTATGCAGGGTGTTCTGCGTGTAGTGAACTGCCTCAATGAAAGAAATCCCTAGGTGTCCTGGGCTCCTGGGCATCTTCCAAAAGCCTGCGGCGTTACACCAGAAAGTGTGCTCTAGTTGCACTTGGACCAAAAACCGACTTTCGCCTAGAGGTTGGTTGACTTCAGCTAGGAGCTGGTAGAAGGAATTGTAAGCAAAGAGTTTTCCTCAGTACAGCTCGGACTACTGTAAGCAGGCCGACTTGCATGGCATGCTGCATCTACTACAACCGTGTTCCTGAGGCTGTTGGTGAGCTGAGGAAATCGAGCTCCCCGAGGGAGCGTGCATCATGCTGCCCTTCAGTCGGCACAGACACGGGTACTCCGAAGGGCCTACGTGTCTGAATGTTGATCTTCAACTCAGGGTAGCCTGGGGGGGGGTACTCAGTGTCTTTGTACGGAAACGGGTGCAGAGGCAAGGGAGCAGGAGTCCTGAGAAGATTAGTACCGTTAAACCAATGCAGAAGTGCGACTAAGGCCTCATGGAAGCTGCGCACGCCTACGCTGCTGCATGGCATATCAGGGCCCTCCTTCGAAGCTAGGCCTCACTTTGAGATTCCCTTTAGCTATAGAACAGAACAGGATGAGCTCGGACCGAGAAACTGGGATACCCTGTTTCTTCGTGAAACCTGTTTTTCCCTCTCACAGCCATGCCTGCCCGTGAGTATAAGGCTGACAACCACAGGGTTTTTAAGGGAGCTTCAAGACGCATAAGAGGAGCTTTCAAGGTGGCAAAACAAGGCCAGTCCCATCAGGCACCATCTCCAGGCTGACACGCAGCATAAGTGTCTCTGGCTTCTGGCAGGTCAAAAGAGACCTAGCTACCTCCCTGGCTCTCCCCTGATTCAGCTTTTCTACACAGGGTGCTCTGTGTGTAGTGAACTGCCTAGACGAAAGAGTGCCCTAGGTCTCCTAGGGTGCTGTGCCTCTCCCAAAAGCCTGAAGTGTTCCACAGAAAACTGTGCTGAAGTGGAAGTTGCAATGCAAGCTGCCTTTAACCTTGAGATACGGTGACTTCAGGTATGAGGTCCTAGAAGGACTTGTAAGCAGAGAGTTTTTCTCAGTACAGCTCAGACTAGGGGAATGAGGACGACTTCCATGGCATGCTGGATTTTCTAGAATCGTGTTCATGAAACCTTTCTGTAGCTGGGGATACCTAGCTCCCCGAATGAAGCGTGCAGCGTGTTACCCTTCACTCCGCCTACCCATGGGCACCCTGACAGGCCTACGCATCTGAGTGTGGCCCAGCAAGCCCAGGGAAGCCTTGGAGTACTCAGTGTCCTTGTACGGAACGAGTGCTGCCGCGAGGGGTCTAGGAGTCCTGAATACCTTACTAGCGTTCAACTAAAGCAAGAGAGCGACTAAGGCCTCATGGAAGCTGTTGCACGCCTACTCCGCTACATGGCATATCAGGGCCCTCCTTCGAAGCGAGGGCACACTTTGAGTTTCCCTTTAGCTATAAAACAAGACAGGATTAGCTCTGACTCAGAAACTGAAATACCCTGTCTCTTCGTGTAACCTCTTTGTCCCTCTCACAGCCATGCCTGCCGTGAGTATAAGCCTGACAACCACAGTGTTTTTAAGGGAGCTTCAAGGCGCATAAGAGGAGCTTTCAAGGTGGGAAAACAAGGCCAGTCCCATCAGGCACCATCTCCAGGTTGACACGCAGCGTAAGTGTCTCTGGCTTCTGGCAGGTCAAAAGAGACCTAGCTACCTCCCTGGCTCTTCCCTGATTCAACTTTTCGACATAAGGTGCTCTGCGTGTAGCGAACTGCTTAGATGAAAGACTGCCCTAGGACTCCTAGGGTCCTGTGCCTCTCCCAAAAGCCTGAAGTGTTACACACAAAACTGTGCTGTAGTGGAAGTTGCAATGCAAGCTGCCTTTTCTCCTTGAGATACGGTGACTTCAGGTATGAGGTCCTAGAAGGACTTGTAAGCAGAGAGTTTTTCTCAGTACCGCTCAGAGTAGGGCAACGAGGACGAATTTCATGGTATGCTGGACTTGCTAGGACCGTGTTCATGAAGCCGTTGGTGAGCTGGGGATATCGAGCTCGCCCAAGGAAGAGTGCAGCGTGTGACTCTTCCCTCGACCTACGCAGGGCCACCCTGAATGGCCTACGGGTCTGAGTGTGGCCCAGCAAGCCCAGGGGAGCCTGGGGGTACTCAGGGTCCCTGTACGGAAACGAGTGCTGCCGCGAGGGGTCTACGAGTCCTGAAACGCTTACTAGCGTTCACCTAAAGCAGAAGAGCGACTAAGGCCTCATGGAAGCTGCTGCACGCCTACTCCGCTGCATGGCATATCAGGGCCCTTCTTCGAAGCTAGGCCTCACTTTGAGTTTCCCTTTAGCTAGAGAACAGGACAGGATGAGCTCTGAATCAGAAACTGGAATACGTGTTTCTTCGTGAAACCTCTTTTTCCCTCTCACAGCCATGCCTGTCGTGAGTATAAGCCCGACACCAACAGTGTTTTTCAGTGAGCTTCTAGGCGCATAAAGGGAGCTTTCATGATGGGACAGCAAGGCTAGCCCCATCACGTCCTGTTTCCAGATTGACACACAACATAAGTAGCTGTGCTTTCTAAGAGGTCAAAAGAGACCTAGCTACCTACTTGGCTCTTCCCAGAATCAATTTTTCTGCACAGGGTGTTGTACGTGTAGTGCAGTGCCTAGACAATAGACTGCCCTAGGTCTCTAAGAGCCCTGTGTATGTCCCAAAGCCTGAAGTGTTACAAAGGACACTGTGCTTTAGTGGAAGTTGGAATGCAAGCCGTCTTTCTCCTTGAGCTACGGTGACTTCAGGTATGAAGTCCTCGAAGGACTTCAAAGCAGAGAATTTTACTCAGTACAGCTGAGAATCGAGTGATGAGGCAGACTTCCATGGTTTGCTGGCCTTGCTAGACCGTGTCCCTGAGGCTGATGGTGAGCTGAGGAAATCTAGCTTTCCCAAGAAAGAGTGCAGTTTGTTATCTTTCACTCGGCCTAAAAAGGGGCACACTGAAGGGCGTACGGGTCTGAGTGTGGCCCAGCAAGCCTGGGGAGTCTTGGGGTACTCAGAGTTCTTGTACGGAAATGGGTACTGACATGAGCGGGCCTGGAGTCCTGAGAAGATTAGTACCTTTAAAGTAATGCAGAACTGCGACTAAGGCCTCAAGGAAAATGCTGCACAACTACCCTAGTGGAGGGCAAATCAGAGCCCTAGGTCGAGGGTAGGGCGCACGTTGAGATTCCCCTTCGCTCTAGTGCAGGGCAGGATATGCTCCCCACCAGGGCCTGGAAGCACCCTCTTTCTTTCGAGAAAACTCATTTTCTTCCAGAGCCATGCCTGGCGTGAGGACAAGTCCGACAATCACAGTGTTTTTCAGGTAGCTTCAAGGCCGCATGAATGGAGCTTTCAAGAAGGGAAAACAAGGCTTGTCTCCTAAGGCCTCCATTTCCAGGTTGACACGCAGAAGAAGCATCTGTGGTTTCTAACAGGTCAAAAGAGACCTAGCTCCTCACTGGGTTCTTGGAGAATCAACTTTTCTATGCAGGGTGTTCTGCGTGTAGTGAACTGCCTCAATGAAAGAAATCCCTAGGTGTCCTGGGCTCCTGGGCATCTTCCAAAAGCCTGCGGCGTTACACCAGAAAGTGTGCTCTAGTTGCACTTGGACCACAAACCGACTTTCGCCTAGAGGTTGGTTGACTTCAGCTAGGAGCTGGTAGAAGGAATTGTAAGCAAAGAGTTTTCCTCAGTACAGCTCGGACTACTGTAAGCAGGCCGACTTGCATGGCATGCTGCACCTACTACAACCGTGTTCCTGAGGCTGTTGGTGAGCTGAGGAAATCGAGCTCCCCGAGGGAGCGTGCATCATGCTGCCCTTCAGTCGGCACAGACACGGGTACTCCGAAGGGCCTACGTGTCTGAATGTTGATCTTCAACTCAGGGTAGCCTGGGGGGGGGTACTCAGTGTCTTTGTACGGAAACGGGTGCAGAGGCAAGGGAGCAGGAGTCCTGAGAAGATTAGTACCGTTAAACCAATGCAGAAGTGCGACTAAGGCCTCATGGAAGCTGCGCACGCCTACGCTGCTGCATGGCATATCAGGGCCCTCCTTCGAAGCTAGGCCTCACTTTGAGATTCCCTTTAGCTATAGAACAGAACAGGATGAGCTCGGACCGAGAAACTGGGATACCCTGTTTCTTCGTGAAACCTGTTTTTCCCTCTCACAGCCATGCCTGCCCGTGAGTATAAGGCTGACAACCACAGGGTTTTTAAGGGAGCTTCAAGACGCATAAGAGGAGCTTTCAAGGTGGCAAAACAAGGCCAGTCCCATCAGGCACCATCTCCAGGCTGACACGCAGCATAAGTGTCTCTGGCTTCTGGCAGGTCAAAAGAGACCTAGCTACCTCCCTGGCTCTCCCCTGATTCAGCTTTTCTACACAGGGTGCTCTGTGTGTAGTGAACTGCCTAGACGAAAGAGTGCCCTAGGTCTCCTAGGGTGCTGTGCCTCTCCCAAAAGCCTGAAGTGTTCCACAGAAAACTGTGCTGAAGTGGAAGTTGCAATGCAAGCTGCCTTTAACCTTGAGATACGGTGACTTCAGGTATGAGGTCCTAGAAGGACTTGTAAGCAGAGAGTTTTTCTCAGTACAGCTCAGACTAGGGGAATGAGGACGACTTCCATGGCATGCTGGATTTTCTAGAATCGTGTTCATGAAACCTTTCTGTAGCTGGGGATACCTAGCTCCCCGAATGAAGCGTGCAGCGTGTTACCCTTCACTCCGCCTACCCATGGGCACCCTGACAGGCCTACGCATCTGAGTGTGGCCCAGCAAGCCCAGGGAAGCCTTGGAGTACTCAGTGTCCTTGTACGGAACGAGTGCTGCCGCGAGGGGTCTAGGAGTCCTGAATACCTTACTAGCGTTCAACTAAAGCAAGAGAGCGACTAAGGCCTCATGGAAGCTGTTGCACGCCTACTCCGCTACATGGCATATCAGGGCCCTCCTTCGAAGCGAGGGCACACTTTGAGTTTCCCTTTAGCTATAAAACAAGACAGGATTAGCTCTGACTCAGAAACTGAAATACCCTGTCTCTTCGTGTAACCTCTTTGTCCCTCTCACAGCCATGCCTGCCGTGAGTATAAGCCTGACAACCACAGTGTTTTTAAGGGAGCTTCAAGGCGCATAAGAGGAGCTTTCAAGGTGGGAAAACAAGGCCAGTCCCATCAGGCACCATCTCCAGGTTGACACGCAGCGTAAGTGTCTCTGGCTTCTGGCAGGTCAAAAGAGACCTAGCTACCTCCCTGGCTCTTCCCTGATTCAACTTTTCGACATAAGGTGCTCTGCGTGGAGCGAACTGCTTAGATGAAAGACTGCCCTAGGACTCCTAGGGTCCTGTGCCTCTCCCAAAAGCCTGAAGTGTTACACACAAAACTGTGCTGTAGTGGAAGTTGCAATGCAAGCTGCCTTTTCTCCTTGAGATACGGTGACTTCAGGTATGAGGTCCTAGAAGGACTTGTAAGCAGAGAGTTTTTCTCAGTACCGCTCAGAGTAGGGCAACGAGGACGAATTTCATGGTATGCTGGACTTGCTAGGACCGTGTTCATGAAGCCGTTGGTGAGCTGGGGATATCGAGCTCGCCCAAGGAAGAGTGCAGCGTGTGACTCTTCCCTCGACCTACGCAGGGCCACCCTGAATGGCCTACGGGTCTGAGTGTGGCCCAGCAAGCCCAGGGGAGCCTGGGGGTACTCAGGGTCCCTGTACGGAAACGAGTGCTGCCGCGAGGGGTCTACGAGTCCTGAAACGCTTACTAGCGTTCACCTAAAGCAGAAGAGCGACTAAGGCCTCATGGAAGCTGCTGCACGCCTACTCCGCTGCATGGCATATCAGGGCCCTTCTTCGAAGCTAGGCCTCACTTTGAGTTTCCCTTTAGCTAGAGAACAGGACAGGATGAGCTCTGAATCAGAAACTGGAATACGTGTTTCTTCGTGAAACCTCTTTTTCCCTCTCACAGCCATGCCTGTCGTGAGTATAAGCCCGACACCAACAGTGTTTTTCAGTGAGCTTCTAGGCGCATAAAGGGAGCTTTCATGATGGGACAGCAAGGCTAGCCCCATCACGTCCTGTTTCCAGATTGACACACAACATAAGTAGCTGTGCTTTCTAAGAGGTCAAAAGAGACCTAGCTACCTACTTGGCTCTTCCCAGAATCAATTTTTCTGCACAGGGTGTTGTACGTGTAGTGCAGTGCCTAGACAATAGACTGCCCTAGGTCTCTAAGAGCCCTGTGTATGTCCCAAAGCCTGAAGTGTTACAAAGGACACTGTGCTTTAGTGGAAGTTGGAATGCAAGCCGTCTTTCTCCTTGAGCTACGGTGACTTCAGGTATGAAGTCCTCGAAGGACTTCAAAGCAGAGAATTTTACTCAGTACAGCTGAGAATCGAGTGATGAGGCAGACTTCCATGGTTTGCTGGCCTTGCTAGACCGTGTCCCTGAGGCTGATGGTGAGCTGAGGAAATCTAGCTTTCCCAAGAAAGAGTGCAGTTTGTTATCTTTCACTCGGCCTAAAAAGGGGCACACTGAAGGGCGTACGGGTCTGAGTGTGGCCCAGCAAGCCTGGGGAGTCTTGGGGTACTCAGAGTTCTTGTACGGAAATGGGTACTGACATGAGCGGGCCTGGAGTCCTGAGAAGATTAGTACCTTTAAAGTAATGCAGAACTGCGACTAAGGCCTCAAGGAAAATGCTGCACAACTACCCTAGTGGAGGGCAAATCAGAGCCCTAGGTCGAGGGTAGGGCGCACGTTGAGATTCCCCTTCGCTCTAGTGCAGGGCAGGATATGCTCCCCACCAGGGCCTGGAAGCACCCTCTTTCTTTCGAGAAAACTCATTTTCTTCCAGAGCCATGCCTGGCGTGAGGACAAGTCCGACAATCACAGTGTTTTTCAGGTAGCTTCAAGGCCGCATGAATGGAGCTTTCAAGAAGGGAAAACAAGGCTTGTCTCCTAAGGCCTCCATTTCCAGGTTGACACGCAGAAGAAGCATCTGTGGTTTCTAACAGGTCAAAAGAGACCTAGCTCCTCACTGGGTTCTTGGAGAATCAACTTTTCTATGCAGGGTGTTCTGCGTGTAGTGAACTGCCTCAATGAAAGAAATCCCTAGGTGTCCTGGGCTCCTGGGCATCTTCCAAAAGCCTGCGGCGTTACAACAGAAAGTGTGCTCTAGTTGCACTTGGACCACAAACCGACTTTCGCCTAGAGGTTGGTTGACTTCAGCTAGGAGCTGGTAGAAGGAATTGTAAGCAAAGAGTTTTCCTCAGTACAGCTCGGACTACTGTAAGCAGGCCGACTTGCATGGCATGCTGCACCTACTACAACCGTGTTCCTGAGGCTGTTGGTGAGCTGAGGAAATCGAGCTCCCCGGGGGAGCGTGCATCATGCTGCCCTTCAGTCGGCACAGACACGGGTACTCCGAAGGGCCTACGTGTCTGAATGTTGATCTTCAACTCAGGGTAGCCTGGGGGGGGGTACTCAGTGTCTTTGTACGGAAACGGGTGCAGAGGCAAGGGAGCAGGAGTCCTGAGAAGATTAGTACCGTTAAACCAATGCAGAAGTGCGACTAAGGCCTCATGGAAGCTGCGCACGCCTACGCTGCTGCATGGCATATCAGGGCCCTCCTTCGAAGCTAGGCCTCACTTTGAGATTCCCTTTAGCTATAGAACAGAACAGGATGAGCTCGGACCGAGAAACTGGGATACCCTGTTTCTTCGTGAAACCTGTTTTTCCCTCTCACAGCCATGCCTGCCCGTGAGTATAAGGCTGACAACCACAGGGTTTTTAAGGGAGCTTCAAGACGCATAAGAGGAGCTTTCAAGGTGGCAAAACAAGGCCAGTCCCATCAGGCACCATCTCCAGGCTGACACGCAGCATAAGTGTCTCTGGCTTCTGGCAGGTCAAAAGAGACCTAGCTACCTCCCTGGCTCTCCCCTGATTCAGCTTTTCTACACAGGGTGCTCTGTGTGTAGTGAACTGCCTAGACGAAAGAGTGCCCTAGGTCTCCTAGGGTGCTGTGCCTCTCCCAAAAGCCTGAAGTGTTCCACAGAAAACTGTGCTGAAGTGGAAGTTGCAATGCAAGCTGCCTTTAACCTTGAGATACGGTGACTTCAGGTATGAGGTCCTAGAAGGACTTGTAAGCAGAGAGTTTTTCTCAGTACAGCTCAGACTAGGGGAATGAGGACGACTTCCATGGCATGCTGGATTTTCTAGAATCGTGTTCATGAAACCTTTCTGTAGCTGGGGATACCTAGCTCCCCGAATGAAGCGTGCAGCGTGTTACCCTTCACTCCGCCTACCCATGGGCACCCTGACAGGCCTACGCATCTGAGTGTGGCCCAGCAAGCCCAGGGAAGCCTTGGAGTACTCAGTGTCCTTGTACGGAACGAGTGCTGCCGCGAGGGGTCTAGGAGTCCTGAATACCTTACTAGCGTTCAACTAAAGCAAGAGAGCGACTAAGGCCTCATGGAAGCTGTTGCACGCCTACTCCGCTACATGGCATATCAGGGCCCTCCTTCGAAGCGAGGGCACACTTTGAGTTTCCCTTTAGCTATAAAACAAGACAGGATTAGCTCTGACTCAGAAACTGAAATACCCTGTCTCTTCGTGTAACCTCTTTTTCCCTCTCACAGCCATGCCTGCCGTGAGTATAAGCCTGACAACCACAGTGTTTTTAAGGGAGCTTCAAGGCGCATAAGAGGAGCTTTCAAGGTGGGAAAACAAGGCCAGTCCCATCAGGCACCATCTCCAGGTTGACACGCAGCGTAAGTGTCTCTGGCTTCTGGCAGGTCAAAAGAGACCTAGCTACCTCCCTGGCTCTTCCCTGATTCAACTTTTCGACATAAGGTGCTCTGCGTGGAGCGAACTGCTTAGATGAAAGACTGCCCTAGGACTCCTAGGGTCCTGTGCCTCTCCCAAAAGCCTGAAGTGTTACACACAAAACTGTGCTGTAGTGGAAGTTGCAATGCAAGCTGCCTTTTCTCCTTGAGATACGGTGACTTCAGGTATGAGGTCCTAGAAGGACTTGTAAGCAGAGAGTTTTTCTCAGTACCGCTCAGAGTAGGGCAACGAGGACGAATTTCATGGTATGCTGGACTTGCTAGGACCGTGTTCATGAAGCCGTTGGTGAGCTGGGGATATCGAGCTCGCCCAAGGAAGAGTGCAGCGTGTGACTCTTCCCTCGACCTACGCAGGGCCACCCTGAATGGCCTACGGGTCTGAGTGTGGCCCAGCAAGCCCAGGGGAGCCTGGGGGTACTCAGGGTCCCTGTACGGAAACGAGTGCTGCCGCGAGGGGTCTACGAGTCCTGAAACGCTTACTAGCGTTCACCTAAAGCAGAAGAGCGACTAAGGCCTCATGGAAGCTGCTGCACGCCTACTCCGCTGCATGGCATATCAGGGCCCTTCTTCGAAGCTAGGCCTCACTTTGAGTTTCCCTTTAGCTAGAGAACAGGACAGGATGAGCTCTGAATCAGAAACTGGAATACGTGTTTCTTCGTGAAACCTCTTTTTCCCTCTCACAGCCATGCCTGTCGTGAGTATAAGCCCGACACCAACAGTGTTTTTCAGTGAGCTTCTAGGCGCATAAAGGGAGCTTTCATGATGGGACAGCAAGGCTAGCCCCATCACGTCCTGTTTCCAGATTGACACACAACATAAGTAGCTGTGCTTTCTAAGAGGTCAAAAGAGACCTAGCTACCTACTTGGCTCTTCCCAGAATCAATTTTTCTGCACAGGGTGTTGTACGTGTAGTGCAGTGCCTAGACAATAGACTGCCCTAGGTCTCTAAGAGCCCTGTGTATGTCCCAAAGCCTGAAGTGTTACAAAGGACACTGTGCTTTAGTGGAAGTTGGAATGCAAGCCGTCTTTCTCCTTGAGCTACGGTGACTTCAGGTATGAGGTCCTCGAAGGACTTCAAAGCAGAGAATTTTACTCAGTACAGCTGAGAATCGAGTGATGAGGCAGACTTCCATGGTTTGCTGGCCTTGCTAGACCGTGTCCCTGAGGCTGATGGTGAGCTGAGGAAATCTAGCTTTCCCAAGGAAGAGTGCAGTTTGTTATCTTTCACTCGGCCTAAAAAGGGGCACACTGAAGGGCCTACGGGTCTGAGTGTGGCCCAGCAAGCCTGGGGAGTCTTGGGGTACTCAGAGTTCTTGTACGGAAATGGGTACTGACATGAGCGGGCCTGGAGTCCTGAGAAGATTAGTACCTTTAAACTAATGCAGAACTGCGACTAAGGCCTCAAGGAAAATGCTGCACAACTACCCTAGTGGAGGGCAAATCAGAGCCCTAGGTCGAGGGTAGGGCGCACGTTGAGATTCCCCTTCGCTCTAGTGCAGGGCAGGATATGCTCCCCACCAGGGCCTGGAAGCACCCTCTTTCTTTCGAGAAAACTCATTTTCTTCCAGAGCCATGCCTGGCGTGAGGACAAGTCCGACAATCACAGTGTTTTTCAGGTAGCTTCAAGGCCGCATGAATGGAGCTTTCAAGAAGGGAAAACAAGGCTTGTCTCCTAAGGCCTCCATTTCCAGGTTGACACGCAGAAGAAGCATCTGTGGTTTCTAACAGGTCAAAAGAGACCTAGCTCCTCACTGGGTTCTTGGAGAATCAACTTTTCTATGCAGGGTGTTCTGCGTGTAGTGAACTGCCTCAATGAAAGAAATCCCTAGGTGTCCTGGGCTCCTGGGCATCTTCCAAAAGCCTGCGGCGTTACAACAGAAAGTGTGCTCTAGTTGCACTTGGACCACAAACCGACTTTCGCCTAGAGGTTGGTTGACTTCAGCTAGGAGCTGGTAGAAGGAATTGTAAGCAAAGAGTTTTCCTCAGTACAGCTCGGACTACTGTAAGCAGGCCGACTTGCATGGCATGCTGCACCTACTACAACCGTGTTCCTGAGGCTGTTGGTGAGCTGAGGAAATCGAGCTCCCCGAGGGAGCGTGCATCATGCTGCCCTTCAGTCGGCACAGACACGGGTACTCCGAAGGGCCTACGTGTCTGAATGTTGATCTTCAACTCAGGGTAGCCTGGGGGGGGGTACTCAGTGTCTTTGTACGGAAACGGGTGCAGAGGCAAGGGAGCAGGAGTCCTGAGAAGATTAGTACCGTTAAACCAATGCAGAAGTGCGACTAAGGCCTCATGGAAGCTGCGCACGCCTACGCTGCTGCATGGCATATCAGGGCCCTCCTTCGAAGCTAGGCCTCACTTTGAGATTCCCTTTAGCTATAGAACAGAACAGGATGAGCTCGGACCGAGAAACTGGGATACCCTGTTTCTTCGTGAAACCTGTTTTTCCCTCTCACAGCCATGCCTGCCCGTGAGTATAAGGCTGACAACCACAGGGTTTTTAAGGGAGCTTCAAGACGCATAAGAGGAGCTTTCAAGGTGGCAAAACAAGGCCAGTCCCATCAGGCACCATCTCCAGGCTGACACGCAGCATAAGTGTCTCTGGCTTCTGGCAGGTCAAAAGAGACCTAGCTACCTCCCTGGCTCTCCCCTGATTCAGCTTTTCTACACAGGGTGCTCTGTGTGTAGTGAACTGCCTAGACGAAAGAGTGCCCTAGGTCTCCTAGGGTGCTGTGCCTCTCCCAAAAGCCTGAAGTGTTCCACAGAAAACTGTGCTGAAGTGGAAGTTGCAATGCAAGCTGCCTTTAACCTTGAGATACGGTGACTTCAGGTATGAGGTCCTAGAAGGACTTGTAAGCAGAGAGTTTTTCTCAGTACAGCTCAGACTAGGGGAATGAGGACGACTTCCATGGCATGCTGGATTTTCTAGAATCGTGTTCATGAAACCTTTCTGTAGCTGGGGATACCTAGCTCCCCGAATGAAGCGTGCAGCGTGTTACCCTTCACTCCGCCTACCCATGGGCACCCTGACAGGCCTACGCATCTGAGTGTGGCCCAGCAAGCCCAGGGAAGCCTTGGAGTACTCAGTGTCCTTGTACGGAACGAGTGCTGCCGCGAGGGGTCTAGGAGTCCTGAATACCTTACTAGCGTTCAACTAAAGCAAGAGAGCGACTAAGGCCTCATGGAAGCTGTTGCACGCCTACTCCGCTACATGGCATATCAGGGCCCTCCTTCGAAGCGAGGGCACACTTTGAGTTTCCCTTTAGCTATAAAACAAGACAGGATTAGCTCTGACTCAGAAACTGAAATACCCTGTCTCTTCGTGTAACCTCTTTGTCCCTCTCACAGCCATGCCTGCCGTGAGTATAAGCCTGACAACCACAGTGTTTTTAAGGGAGCTTCAAGGCGCATAAGAGGAGCTTTCAAGGTGGGAAAACAAGGCCAGTCCCATCAGGCACCATCTCCAGGTTGACACGCAGCGTAAGTGTCTCTGGCTTCTGGCAGGTCAAAAGAGACCTAGCTACCTCCCTGGCTCTTCCCTGATTCAACTTTTCGACATAAGGTGCTCTGCGTGGAGCGAACTGCTTAGATGAAAGACTGCCCTAGGACTCCTAGGGTCCTGTGCCTCTCCCAAAAGCCTGAAGTGTTACACACAAAACTGTGCTGTAGTGGAAGTTGCAATGCAAGCTGCCTTTTCTCCTTGAGATACGGTGACTTCAGGTATGAGGTCCTAGAAGGACTTGTAAGCAGAGAGTTTTTCTCAGTACCGCTCAGAGTAGGGCAACGAGGACGAATTTCATGGTATGCTGGACTTGCTAGGACCGTGTTCATGAAGCCGTTGGTGAGCTGGGGATATCGAGCTCGCCCAAGGAAGAGTGCAGCGTGTGACTCTTCCCTCGACCTACGCAGGGCCACCCTGAATGGCCTACGGGTCTGAGTGTGGCCCAGCAAGCCCAGGGGAGCCTGGGGGTACTCAGGGTCCCTGTACGGAAACGAGTGCTGCCGCGAGGGGTCTACGAGTCCTGAAACGCTTACTAGCGTTCACCTAAAGCAGAAGAGCGACTAAGGCCTCATGGAAGCTGCTGCACGCCTACTCCGCTGCATGGCATATCAGGGCCCTCCTTCGAAGCTAGGCCTCACTTTGAGTTTCCCTTTAGCTAGAGAACAGGACAGGATGAGCTCTGAATCAGAAACTGGAATACGTGTTTCTTCGTGAAACCTCTTTTTCCCTCTCACAGCCATGCCTGTCGTGAGTATAAGCCCGACACCAACAGTGTTTTTCAGTGAGCTTCTAGGCGCATAAAGGGAGCTTTCATGATGGGACAGCAAGGCTAGCCCCATCACGTCCTGTTTCCAGATTGACACACAACATAAGTAGCTGTGCTTTCTAAGAGGTCAATAGAGACCTAGCTACCTACTTGGCTCTTCCCAGAATCAATTTTTCTGCACAGGGTGTTGTACGTGTAGTGCAGTGCCTAGACAATAGACTGCCCTAGGTCTCTAAGAGCCCTGTGTATGTCCCAAAGCCTGAAGTGTTACAAAGGACACTGTGCTTTAGTGGAAGTTGGAATGCAAGCCGTCTTTCTCCTTGAGCTACGGTGACTTCAGGTATGAAGTCCTCGAAGGACTTCAAAGCAGAGAATTTTACTCAGTACAGCTGAGAATCGAGTGATGAGGCAGACTTCCATGGTTTGCTGGCCTTGCTAGACCGTGTCCCTGAGGCTGATGGTGAGCTGAGGAAATCTAGCTTTCCCAAGAAAGAGTGCAGTTTGTTATCTTTCACTCGGCCTAAAAAGGGGCACACTGAAGGGCCTACGGGTCTTAGTGTGGCCCAGCAAGCCTGGGGAGTCTTGGGGTACTCAGAGTTCTTGTACGGAAATGGGTACTGACATGAGCGGGCCTGGAGTCCTGAGAAGATTAGTACCTTTAAAGTAATGCAGAACTGCGACTAAGGCCTCAAGGAAAATGCTGCACAACTACCCTAGTGGAGGGCAAATCAGAGCCCTAGGTCGAGGGTAGGGCGCACGTTGAGATTCCCCTTCGCTCTAGTGCAGGGCAGGATATGCTCCCCACCAGGGCCTGGAAGCACCCTCTTTCTTTCGAGAAAACTCATTTTCTTCCAGAGCCATGCCTGGCGTGAGGACAAGTCCGACAATCACAGTGTTTTTCAGGTAGCTTCAAGGCCGCATGAATGGAGCTTTCAAGAAGGGAAAACAAGGCTTGTCTCCTAAGGCCTCCATTTCCAGGTTGACACGCAGAAGAAGCATCTGTGGTTTCTAACAGGTCAAAAGAGACCTAGCTCCTCACTGGGTTCTTGGAGAATCAACTTTTCTATGCAGGGTGTTCTGCGTGTAGTGAACTGCCTCAATGAAAGAAATCCCTAGGTGTCCTGGGCTCCTGGGCATCTTCCAAAAGCCTGCGGCGTTACAACAGAAAGTGTGCTCTAGTTGCACTTGGACCACAAACCGACTTTCGCCTAGAGGTTGGTTGACTTCAGCTAGGAGCTGGTAGAAGGAATTGTAAGCAAAGAGTTTTCCTCAGTACAGCTCGGACTACTGTAAGCAGGCCGACTTGCATGGCATGCTGCACCTACTACAACCGTGTTCCTGAGGCTGTTGGTGAGCTGAGGAAATCGAGCTCCCCGAGGGAGCGTGCATCATGCTGCCCTTCAGTCGGCACAGACACGGGTACTCCGAAGGGCCTACGTGTCTGAATGTTGATCTTCAACTCAGGGTAGCCTGGGGGGGGGTACTCAGTGTCTTTGTACGGAAACGGGTGCAGAGGCAAGGGAGCAGGAGTCCTGAGAAGATTAGTACCGTTAAACCAATGCAGAAGTGCGACTAAGGCCTCATGGAAGCTGCGCACGCCTACGCTGCTGCATGGCATATCAGGGCCCTCCTTCGAAGCTAGGCCTCACTTTGAGATTCCCTTTAGCTATAGAACAGAACAGGATGAGCTCGGACCGAGAAACTGGGATACCCTGTTTCTTCGTGAAACCTGTTTTTCCCTCTCACAGCCATGCCTGCCCGTGAGTATAAGGCTGACAACCACAGGGTTTTTAAGGGAGCTTCAAGACGCATAAGAGGAGCTTTCAAGGTGGCAAAACAAGGCCAGTCCCATCAGGCACCATCTCCAGGCTGACACGCAGCATAAGTGTCTCTGGCTTCTGGCAGGTCAAAAGAGACCTAGCTACCTCCCTGGCTCTCCCCTGATTCAGCTTTTCTACACAGGGTGCTCTGTGTGTAGTGAACTGCCTAGACGAAAGAGTGCCCTAGGTCTCCTAGGGTGCTGTGCCTCTCCCAAAAGCCTGAAGTGTTCCACAGAAAACTGTGCTGAAGTGGAAGTTGCAATGCAAGCTGCCTTTAACCTTGAGATACGGTGACTTCAGGTATGAGGTCCTAGAAGGACTTGTAAGCAGAGAGTTTTTCTCAGTACAGCTCAGACTAGGGGAATGAGGACGACTTCCATGGCATGCTGGATTTTCTAGAATCGTGTTCATGAAACCTTTCTGTAGCTGGGGATACCTAGCTCCCCGAATGAAGCGTGCAGCGTGTTACCCTTCACTCCGCCTACCCATGGGCACCCTGACAGGCCTACGCATCTGAGTGTGGCCCAGCAAGCCCAGGGAAGCCTTGGAGTACTCAGTGTCCTTGTACGGAACGAGTGCTGCCGCGAGGGGTCTAGGAGTCCTGAATACCTTACTAGCGTTCAACTAAAGCAAGAGAGCGACTAAGGCCTCATGGAAGCTGTTGCACGCCTACTCCGCTACATGGCATATCAGGGCCCTCCTTCGAAGCGAGGGCACACTTTGAGTTTCCCTTTAGCTATAAAACAAGACAGGATTAGCTCTGACTCAGAAACTGAAATACCCTGTCTCTTCGTGTAACCTCTTTTTCCCTCTCACAGCCATGCCTGCCGTGAGTATAAGCCTGACAACCACAGTGTTTTTAAGGGAGCTTCAAGGCGCATAAGAGGAGCTTTCAAGGTGGGAAAACAAGGCCAGTCCCATCAGGCACCATCTCCAGGTTGACACGCAGCGTAAGTGTCTCTGGCTTCTGGCAGGTCAAAAGAGACCTAGCTACCTCCCTGGCTCTTCCCTGATTCAACTTTTCGACATAAGGTGCTCTGCGTGGAGCGAACTGCTTAGATGAAAGACTGCCCTAGGACTCCTAGGGTCCTGTGCCTCTCCCAAAAGCCTGAAGTGTTACACACAAAACTGTGCTGTAGTGGAAGTTGCAATGCAAGCTGCCTTTTCTCCTTGAGATACGGTGACTTCAGGTATGAGGTCCTAGAAGGACTTGTAAGCAGAGAGTTTTTCTCAGTACCGCTCAGAGTAGGGCAACGAGGACGAATTTCATGGTATGCTGGACTTGCTAGGACCGTGTTCATGAAGCCGTTGGTGAGCTGGGGATATCGAGCTCGCCCAAGGAAGAGTGCAGCGTGTGACTCTTCCCTCGACCTACGCAGGGCCACCCTGAATGGCCTACGGGTCTGAGTGTGGCCCAGCAAGCCCAGGGGAGCCTGGGGGTACTCAGGGTCCCTGTACGGAAACGAGTGCTGCCGCGAGGGGTCTACGAGTCCTGAAACGCTTACTAGCGTTCACCTAAAGCAGAAGAGCGACTAAGGCCTCATGGAAGCTGCTGCACGCCTACTCCGCTGCATGGCATATCAGGGCCCTTCTTCGAAGCTAGGCCTCACTTTGAGTTTCCCTTTAGCTAGAGAACAGGACAGGATGAGCTCTGAATCAGAAACTGGAATACGTGTTTCTTCGTGAAACCTCTTTTTCCCTCTCACAGCCATGCCTGTCGTGAGTATAAGCCCGACACCAACAGTGTTTTTCAGTGAGCTTCTAGGCGCATAAAGGGAGCTTTCATGATGGGACAGCAAGGCTAGCCCCATCACGTCCTGTTTCCAGATTGACACACAACATAAGTAGCTGTGCTTTCTAAGAGGTCAAAAGAGACCTAGCTACCTACTTGGCTCTTCCCAGAATCAATTTTTCTGCACAGGGTGTTGTACGTGTAGTGCAGTGCCTAGACAATAGACTGCCCTAGGTCTCTAAGAGCCCTGTGTATGTCCCAAAGCCTGAAGTGTTACAAAGGACACTGTGCTTTAGTGGAAGTTGGAATGCAAGCCGTCTTTCTCCTTGAGCTACGGTGACTTCAGGTATGAAGTCCTCGAAGGACTTCAAAGCAGAGAATTTTACTCAGTACAGCTGAGAATCGAGTGATGAGGCAGACTTCCATGGTTTGCTGGCCTTGCTAGACCGTGTCCCTGAGGCTGATGGTGAGCTGAGGAAATCTAGCTTTCCCAAGAAAGAGTGCAGTTTGTTATCTTTCACTCGGCCTAAAAAGGGGCACACTGAAGGGCCTACGGGTCTTAGTGTGGCCCAGCAAGCCTGGGGAGTCTTGGGGTACTCAGAGTTCTTGTACGGAAATGGGTACTGACATGAGCGGGCCTGGAGTCCTGAGAAGATTAGTACCTTTAAAGTAATGCAGAACTGCGACTAAGGCCTCAAGGAAAATGCTGCACAACTACCCTAGTGGAGGGCAAATCAGAGCCCTAGGTCGAGGGTAGGGCGCACGTTGAGATTCCCCTTCGCTCTAGTGCAGGGCAGGATATGCTCCCCACCAGGGCCTGGAAGCACCCTCTTTCTTTCGAGAAAACTCATTTTCTTCCAGAGCCATGCCTGGCGTGAGGACAAGTCCGACAATCACAGTGTTTTTCAGGTAGCTTCAAGGCCGCATGAATGGAGCTTTCAAGAAGGGAAAACAAGGCTTGTCTCCTAAGGCCTCCATTTCCAGGTTGACACGCAGAAGAAGCATCTGTGGTTTCTAACAGGTCAAAAGAGACCTAGCTCCTCACTGGGTTCTTGGAGAATCAACTTTTCTATGCAGGGTGTTCTGCGTGTAGTGAACTGCCTCAATGAAAGAAATCCCTAGGTGTCCTGGGCTCCTGGGCATCTTCCAAAAGCCTGCGGCGTTACAACAGAAAGTGTGCTCTAGTTGCACTTGGACCACAAACCGACTTTCGCCTAGAGGTTGGTTGACTTCAGCTAGGAGCTGGTAGAAGGAATTGTAAGCAAAGAGTTTTCCTCAGTACAGCTCGGACTACTGTAAGCAGGCCGACTTGCATGGCATGCTGCACCTACTACAACCGTGTTCCTGAGGCTGTTGGTGAGCTGAGGAAATCGAGCTCCCCGAGGGAGCGTGCATCATGCTGCCCTTCAGTCGGCACAGACACGGGTACTCCGAAGGGCCTACGTGTCTGAATGTTGATCTTCAACTCAGGGTAGCCTGGGGGGGGGTACTCAGTGTCTTTGTACGGAAACGGGTGCAGAGGCAAGGGAGCAGGAGTCCTGAGAAGATTAGTACCGTTAAACCAATGCAGAAGTGCGACTAAGGCCTCATGGAAGCTGCGCACGCCTACGCTGCTGCATGGCATATCAGGGCCCTCCTTCGAAGCTAGGCCTCACTTTGAGATTCCCTTTAGCTATAGAACAGAACAGGATGAGCTCGGACCGAGAAACTGGGATACCCTGTTTCTTCGTGAAACCTGTTTTTCCCTCTCACAGCCATGCCTGCCCGTGAGTATAAGGCTGACAACCACAGGGTTTTTAAGGGAGCTTCAAGACGCATAAGAGGAGCTTTCAAGGTGGCAAAACAAGGCCAGTCCCATCAGGCACCATCTCCAGGCTGACACGCAGCATAAGTGTCTCTGGCTTCTGGCAGGTCAAAAGAGACCTAGCTACCTCCCTGGCTCTCCCCTGATTCAGCTTTTCTACACAGGGTGCTCTGTGTGTAGTGAACTGCCTAGACGAAAGAGTGCCCTAGGTCTCCTAGGGTGCTGTGCCTCTCCCAAAAGCCTGAAGTGTTCCACAGAAAACTGTGCTGAAGTGGAAGTTGCAATGCAAGCTGCCTTTAACCTTGAGATACGGTGACTTCAGGTATGAGGTCCTAGAAGGACTTGTAAGCAGAGAGTTTTTCTCAGTACAGCTCAGACTAGGGGAATGAGGACGACTTCCATGGCATGCTGGATTTTCTAGAATCGTGTTCATGAAACCTTTCTGTAGCTGGGGATACCTAGCTCCCCGAATGAAGCGTGCAGCGTGTTACCCTTCACTCCGCCTACCCATGGGCACCCTGACAGGCCTACGCATCTGAGTGTGGCCCAGCAAGCCCAGGGAAGCCTTGGAGTACTCAGTGTCCTTGTACGGAACGAGTGCTGCCGCGAGGGGTCTAGGAGTCCTGAATACCTTACTAGCGTTCAACTAAAGCAAGAGAGCGACTAAGGCCTCATGGAAGCTGTTGCACGCCTACTCCGCTACATGGCATATCAGGGCCCTCCTTCGAAGCGAGGGCACACTTTGAGTTTCCCTTTAGCTATAAAACAAGACAGGATTAGCTCTGACTCAGAAACTGAAATACCCTGTCTCTTCGTGTAACCTCTTTTTCCCTCTCACAGCCATGCCTGCCGTGAGTATAAGCCTGACAACCACAGTGTTTTTAAGGGAGCTTCAAGGCGCATAAGAGGAGCTTTCAAGGTGGGAAAACAAGGCCAGTCCCATCAGGCACCATCTCCAGGTTGACACGCAGCGTAAGTGTCTCTGGCTTCTGGCAGGTCAAAAGAGACCTAGCTACCTCCCTGGCTCTTCCCTGATTCAACTTTTCGACATAAGGTGCTCTGCGTGGAGCGAACTGCTTAGATGAAAGACTGCCCTAGGACTCCTAGGGTCCTGTGCCTCTCCCAAAAGCCTGAAGTGTTACACACAAAACTGTGCTGTAGTGGAAGTTGCAATGCAAGCTGCCTTTTCTCCTTGAGATACGGTGACTTCAGGTATGAGGTCCTAGAAGGACTTGTAAGCAGAGAGTTTTTCTCAGTACCGCTCAGAGTAGGGCAACGAGGACGAATTTCATGGTATGCTGGACTTGCTAGGACCGTGTTCATGAAGCCGTTGGTGAGCTGGGGATATCGAGCTCGCCCAAGGAAGAGTGCAGCGTGTGACTCTTCCCTCGACCTACGCAGGGCCACCCTGAATGGCCTACGGGTCTGAGTGTGGCCCAGCAAGCCCAGGGGAGCCTGGGGGTACTCAGGGTCCCTGTACGGAAACGAGTGCTGCCGCGAGGGGTCTACGAGTCCTGAAACGCTTACTAGCGTTCACCTAAAGCAGAAGAGCGACTAAGGCCTCATGGAAGCTGCTGCACGCCTACTCCGCTGCATGGCATATCAGGGCCCTTCTTCGAAGCTAGGCCTCACTTTGAGTTTCCCTTTAGCTAGAGAACAGGACAGGATGAGCTCTGAATCAGAAACTGGAATACGTGTTTCTTCGTGAAACCTCTTTTTCCCTCTCACAGCCATGCCTGTCGTGAGTATAAGCCCGACACCAACAGTGTTTTTCAGTGAGCTTCTAGGCGCATAAAGGGAGCTTTCATGATGGGACAGCAAGGCTAGCCCCATCACGTCCTGTTTCCAGATTGACACACAACATAAGTAGCTGTGCTTTCTAAGAGGTCAAAAGAGACCTAGCTACCTACTTGGCTCTTCCCAGAATCAATTTTTCTGCACAGGGTGTTGTACGTGTAGTGCAGTGCCTAGACAATAGACTGCCCTAGGTCTCTAAGAGCCCTGTGTATGTCCCAAAGCCTGAAGTGTTACAAAGGACACTGTGCTTTAGTGGAAGTTGGAATGCAAGCCGTCTTTCTCCTTGAGCTACGGTGACTTCAGGTATGAGGTCCTCGAAGGACTTCAAAGCAGAGAATTTTACTCAGTACAGCTGAGAATCGAGTGATGAGGCAGACTTCCATGGTTTGCTGGCCTTGCTAGACCGTGTCCCTGAGGCTGATGGTGAGCTGAGGAAATCTAGCTTTCCCAAGGAAGAGTGCAGTTTGTTATCTTTCACTCGGCCTAAAAAGGGGCACACTGAAGGGCGTACGGGTCTGAGTGTGGCCCAGCAAGCCTGGGGAGTCTTGGGGTACTCAGAGTTCTTGTACGGAAATGGGTACTGACATGAGCGGGCCTGGAGTCCTGAGAAGATTAGTACCTTTAAAGTAATGCAGAACTGCGACTAAGGCCTCAAGGAAAATGCTGCACAACTACCCTAGTGGAGGGCAAATCAGAGCCCTAGGTCGAGGGTAGGGCGCACGTTGAGATTCCCCTTCGCTCTAGTGCAGGGCAGGATATGCTCCCCACCAGGGCCTGGAAGCACCCTCTTTCTTTCGAGAAAACTCATTTTCTTCCAGAGCCATGCCTGGCGTGAGGACAAGTCCGACAATCACAGTGTTTTTCAGGTAGCTTCAAGGCCGCATGAATGGAGCTTTCAAGAAGGGAAAACAAGGCTTGTCTCCTAAGGCCTCCATTTCCAGGTTGACACGCAGAAGAAGCATCTGTGGTTTCTAACAGGTCAAAAGAGACCTAGCTCCTCACTGGGTTCTTGGAGAATCAACTTTTCTATGCAGGGTGTTCTGCGTGTAGTGAACTGCCTCAATGAAAGAAATCCCTAGGTGTCCTGGGCTCCTGGGCATCTTCCAAAAGCCTGCGGCGTTACAACAGAAAGTGTGCTCTAGTTGCACTTGGACCACAAACCGACTTTCGCCTAGAGGTTGGTTGACTTCAGCTAGGAGCTGGTAGAAGGAATTGTAAGCAAAGAGTTTTCCTCAGTACAGCTCGGACTACTGTAAGCAGGCCGACTTGCATGGCATGCTGCACCTACTACAACCGTGTTCCTGAGGCTGTTGGTGAGCTGAGGAAATCGAGCTCCCCGAGGGAGCGTGCATCATGCTGCCCTTCAGTCGGCACAGACACGGGTACTCCGAAGGGCCTACGTGTCTGAATGTTGATCTTCAACTCAGGGTAGCCTGGGGGGGGGTACTCAGTGTCTTTGTACGGAAACGGGTGCAGAGGCAAGGGAGCAGGAGTCCTGAGAAGATTAGTACCGTTAAACCAATGCAGAAGTGCGACTAAGGCCTCATGGAAGCTGCGCACGCCTACGCTGCTGCATGGCATATCAGGGCCCTCCTTCGAAGCTAGGCCTCACTTTGAGATTCCCTTTAGCTATAGAACAGAACAGGATGAGCTCGGACCGAGAAACTGGGATACCCTGTTTCTTCGTGAAACCTGTTTTTCCCTCTCACAGCCATGCCTGCCCGTGAGTATAAGGCTGACAACCACAGGGTTTTTAAGGGAGCTTCAAGACGCATAAGAGGAGCTTTCAAGGTGGCAAAACAAGGCCAGTCCCATCAGGCACCATCTCCAGGCTGACACGCAGCATAAGTGTCTCTGGCTTCTGGCAGGTCAAAAGAGACCTAGCTACCTCCCTGGCTCTCCCCTGATTCAGCTTTTCTACACAGGGTGCTCTGTGTGTAGTGAACTGCCTAGACGAAAGAGTGCCCTAGGTCTCCTAGGGTGCTGTGCCTCTCCCAAAAGCCTGAAGTGTTCCACAGAAAACTGTGCTGAAGTGGAAGTTGCAATGCAAGCTGCCTTTAACCTTGAGATACGGTGACTTCAGGTATGAGGTCCTAGAAGGACTTGTAAGCAGAGAGTTTTTCTCAGTACAGCTCAGACTAGGGGAATGAGGACGACTTCCATGGCATGCTGGATTTTCTAGAATCGTGTTCATGAAACCTTTCTGTAGCTGGGGATACCTAGCTCCCCGAATGAAGCGTGCAGCGTGTTACCCTTCACTCCGCCTACCCATGGGCACCCTGACAGGCCTACGCATCTGAGTGTGGCCCAGCAAGCCCAGGGAAGCCTTGGAGTACTCAGTGTCCTTGTACGGAACGAGTGCTGCCGCGAGGGGTCTAGGAGTCCTGAATACCTTACTAGCGTTCAACTAAAGCAAGAGAGCGACTAAGGCCTCATGGAAGCTGTTGCACGCCTACTCCGCTACATGGCATATCAGGGCCCTCCTTCGAAGCGAGGGCACACTTTGAGTTTCCCTTTAGCTATAAAACAAGACAGGATTAGCTCTGACTCAGAAACTGAAATACCCTGTCTCTTCGTGTAACCTCTTTGTCCCTCTCACAGCCATGCCTGCCGTGAGTATAAGCCTGACAACCACAGTGTTTTTAAGGGAGCTTCAAGGCGCATAAGAGGAGCTTTCAAGGTGGGAAAACAAGGCCAGTCCCATCAGGCACCATCTCCAGGTTGACACGCAGCGTAAGTGTCTCTGGCTTCTGGCAGGTCAAAAGAGACCTAGCTACCTCCCTGGCTCTTCCCTGATTCAACTTTTCGACATAAGGTGCTCTGCGTGGAGCGAACTGCTTAGATGAAAGACTGCCCTAGGACTCCTAGGGTCCTGTGCCTCTCCCAAAAGCCTGAAGTGTTACACACAAAACTGTGCTGTAGTGGAAGTTGCAATGCAAGCTGCCTTTTCTCCTTGAGATACGGTGACTTCAGGTATGAGGTCCTAGAAGGACTTGTAAGCAGAGAGTTTTTCTCAGTACCGCTCAGAGTAGGGCAACGAGGACGAATTTCATGGTATGCTGGACTTGCTAGGACCGTGTTCATGAAGCCGTTGGTGAGCTGGGGATATCGAGCTCGCCCAAGGAAGAGTGCAGCGTGTGACTCTTCCCTCGACCTACGCAGGGCCACCCTGAATGGCCTACGGGTCTGAGTGTGGCCCAGCAAGCCCAGGGGAGCCTGGGGGTACTCAGGGTCCCTGTACGGAAACGAGTGCTGCCGCGAGGGGTCTACGAGTCCTGAAACGCTTACTAGCGTTCACCTAAAGCAGAAGAGCGACTAAGGCCTCATGGAAGCTGCTGCACGCCTACTCCGCTGCATGGCATATCAGGGCCCTTCTTCGAAGCTAGGCCTCACTTTGAGTTTCCCTTTAGCTAGAGAACAGGACAGGATGAGCTCTGAATCAGAAACTGGAATACGTGTTTCTTCGTGAAACCTCTTTTTCCCTCTCACAGCCATGCCTGTCGTGAGTATAAGCCCGACACCAACAGTGTTTTTCAGTGAGCTTCTAGGCGCATAAAGGGAGCTTTCATGATGGGACAGCAAGGCTAGCCCCATCACGTCCTGTTTCCAGATTGACACACAACATAAGTAGCTGTGCTTTCTAAGAGGTCAAAAGAGACCTAGCTACCTACTTGGCTCTTCCCAGAATCAATTTTTCTGCACAGGGTGTTGTACGTGTAGTGCAGTGCCTAGACAATAGACTGCCCTAGGTCTCTAAGAGCCCTGTGTATGTCCCAAAGCCTGAAGTGTTACAAAGGACACTGTGCTTTAGTGGAAGTTGGAATGCAAGCCGTCTTTCTCCTTGAGCTACGGTGACTTCAGGTATGAAGTCCTCGAAGGACTTCAAAGCAGAGAATTTTACTCAGTACAGCTGAGAATCGAGTGATGAGGCAGACTTCCATGGTTTGCTGGCCTTGCTAGACCGTGTCCCTGAGGCTGATGGTGAGCTGAGGAAATCTAGCTTTCCCAAGAAAGAGTGCAGTTTGTTATCTTTCACTCGGCCTAAAAAGGGGCACACTGAAGGGCGTACGGGTCTGAGTGTGGCCCAGCAAGCCTGGGGAGTCTTGGGGTACTCAGAGTTCTTGTACGGAAATGGGTACTGACATGAGCGGGCCTGGAGTCCTGAGAAGATTAGTACCTTTAAAGTAATGCAGAACTGCGACTAAGGCCTCAAGGAAAATGCTGCACAACTACCCTAGTGGAGGGCAAATCAGAGCCCTAGGTCGAGGGTAGGGCGCACGTTGAGATTCCCCTTCGCTCTAGTGCAGGGCAGGATATGCTCCCCACCAGGGCCTGGAAGCACCCTCTTTCTTTCGAGAAAACTCATTTTCTTCCAGAGCCATGCCTGGCGTGAGGACAAGTCCGACAATCACAGTGTTTTTCAGGTAGCTTCAAGGCCGCATGAATGGAGCTTTCAAGAAGGGAAAACAAGGCTTGTCTCCTAAGGCCTCCATTTCCAGGTTGACACGCAGAAGAAGCATCTGTGGTTTCTAACAGGTCAAAAGAGACCTAGCTCCTCACTGGGTTCTTGGAGAATCAACTTTTCTATGCAGGGTGTTCTGCGTGTAGTGAACTGCCTCAATGAAAGAAATCCCTAGGTGTCCTGGGCTCCTGGGCATCTTCCAAAAGCCTGCGGCGTTACAACAGAAAGTGTGCTCTAGTTGCACTTGGACCACAAACCGACTTTCGCCTAGAGGTTGGTTGACTTCAGCTAGGAGCTGGTAGAAGGAATTGTAAGCAAAGAGTTTTCCTCAGTACAGCTCGGACTACTGTAAGCAGGCCGACTTGCATGGCATGCTGCACCTACTACAACCGTGTTCCTGAGGCTGTTGGTGAGCTGAGGAAATCGAGCTCCCCGAGGGAGCGTGCATCATGCTGCCCTTCAGTCGGCACAGACACGGGTACTCCGAAGGGCCTACGTGTCTGAATGTTGATCTTCAACTCAGGGTAGCCTGGGGGGGGGTACTCAGTGTCTTTGTACGGAAACGGGTGCAGAGGGAAGGGAGCAGGAGTCCTGAGAAGATTAGTACCGTTAAACCAATGCAGAAGTGCGACTAAGGCCTCATGGAAGCTGCGCACGCCTACGCTGCTGCATGGCATATCAGGGCCCTCCTTCGAAGCTAGGCCTCACTTTGAGATTCCCTTTAGCTATAGAACAGAACAGGATGAGCTCGGACCGAGAAACTGGGATACCCTGTTTCTTCGTGAAACCTGTTTTTCCCTCTCACAGCCATGCCTGCCCGTGAGTATAAGGCTGACAACCACAGGGTTTTTAAGGGAGCTTCAAGACGCATAAGAGGAGCTTTCAAGGTGGCAAAACAAGGCCAGTCCCATCAGGCACCATCTCCAGGCTGACACGCAGCATAAGTGTCTCTGGCTTCTGGCAGGTCAAAAGAGACCTAGCTACCTCCCTGGCTCTCCCCTGATTCAGCTTTTCTACACAGGGTGCTCTGTGTGTAGTGAACTGCCTAGACGAAAGAGTGCCCTAGGTCTCCTAGGGTGCTGTGCCTCTCCCAAAAGCCTGAAGTGTTCCACAGAAAACTGTGCTGAAGTGGAAGTTGCAATGCAAGCTGCCTTTAACCTTGAGATACGGTGACTTCAGGTATGAGGTCCTAGAAGGACTTGTAAGCAGAGAGTTTTTCTCAGTACAGCTCAGACTAGGGGAATGAGGACGACTTCCATGGCATGCTGGATTTTCTAGAATCGTGTTCATGAAACCTTTCTGTAGCTGGGGATACCTAGCTCCCCGAATGAAGCGTGCAGCGTGTTACCCTTCACTCCGCCTACCCATGGGCACCCTGACAGGCCTACGCATCTGAGTGTGGCCCAGCAAGCCCAGGGAAGCCTTGGAGTACTCAGTGTCCTTGTACGGAACGAGTGCTGCCGCGAGGGGTCTAGGAGTCCTGAATACCTTACTAGCGTTCAACTAAAGCAAGAGAGCGACTAAGGCCTCATGGAAGCTGTTGCACGCCTACTCCGCTACATGGCATATCAGGGCCCTCCTTCGAAGCGAGGGCACACTTTGAGTTTCCCTTTAGCTATAAAACAAGACAGGATTAGCTCTGACTCAGAAACTGAAATACCCTGTCTCTTCGTGTAACCTCTTTTTCCCTCTCACAGCCATGCCTGCCGTGAGTATAAGCCTGACAACCACAGTGTTTTTAAGGGAGCTTCAAGGCGCATAAGAGGAGCTTTCAAGGTGGGAAAACAAGGCCAGTCCCATCAGGCACCATCTCCAGGTTGACACGCAGCGTAAGTGTCTCTGGCTTCTGGCAGGTCAAAAGAGACCTAGCTACCTCCCTGGCTCTTCCCTGATTCAACTTTTCGACATAAGGTGCTCTGCGTGGAGCGAACTGCTTAGATGAAAGACTGCCCTAGGACTCCTAGGGTCCTGTGCCTCTCCCAAAAGCCTGAAGTGTTACACACAAAACTGTGCTGTAGTGGAAGTTGCAATGCAAGCTGCCTTTTCTCCTTGAGATACGGTGACTTCAGGTATGAGGTCCTAGAAGGACTTGTAAGCAGAGAGTTTTTCTCAGTACCGCTCAGAGTAGGGCAACGAGGACGAATTTCATGGTATGCTGGACTTGCTAGGACCGTGTTCATGAAGCCGTTGGTGAGCTGGGGATATCGAGCTCGCCCAAGGAAGAGTGCAGCGTGTGACTCTTCCCTCGACCTACGCAGGGCCACCCTGAATGGCCTACGGGTCTGAGTGTGGCCCAGCAAGCCCAGGGGAGCCTGGGGGTACTCAGGGTCCCTGTACGGAAACGAGTGCTGCCGCGAGGGGTCTACGAGTCCTGAAACGCTTACTAGCGTTCACCTAAAGCAGAAGAGCGACTAAGGCCTCATGGAAGCTGCTGCACGCCTACTCCGCTGCATGGCATATCAGGGCCCTCCTTCGAAGCTAGGCCTCACTTTGAGTTTCCCTTTAGCTAGAGAACAGGACAGGATGAGCTCTGAATCAGAAACTGGAATACGTGTTTCTTCGTGAAACCTCTTTTTCCCTCTCACAGCCATGCCTGTCGTGAGTATAAGCCCGACACCAACAGTGTTTTTCAGTGAGCTTCTAGGCGCATAAAGGGAGCTTTCATGATGGGACAGCAAGGCTAGCCCCATCACGTCCTGTTTCCAGATTGACACACAACATAAGTAGCTGTGCTTTCTAAGAGGTCAATAGAGACCTAGCTACCTACTTGGCTCTTCCCAGAATCAATTTTTCTGCACAGGGTGTTGTACGTGTAGTGCAGTGCCTAGACAATAGACTGCCCTAGGTCTCTAAGAGCCCTGTGTATGTCCCAAAGCCTGAAGTGTTACAAAGGACACTGTGCTTTAGTGGAAGTTGGAATGCAAGCCGTCTTTCTCCTTGAGCTACGGTGACTTCAGGTATGAAGTCCTCGAAGGACTTCAAAGCAGAGAATTTTACTCAGTACAGCTGAGAATCGAGTGATGAGGCAGACTTCCATGGTTTGCTGGCCTTGCTAGACCGTGTCCCTGAGGCTGATGGTGAGCTGAGGAAATCTAGCTTTCCCAAGAAAGAGTGCAGTTTGTTATCTTTCACTCGGCCTAAAAAGGGGCACACTGAAGGGCCTACGGGTCTTAGTGTGGCCCAGCAAGCCTGGGGAGTCTTGGGGTACTCAGAGTTCTTGTACGGAAATGGGTACTGACATGAGCGGGCCTGGAGTCCTGAGAAGATTAGTACCTTTAAAGTAATGCAGAACTGCGACTAAGGCCTCAAGGAAAATGCTGCACAACTACCCTAGTGGAGGGCAAATCAGAGCCCTAGGTCGAGGGTAGGGCGCACGTTGAGATTCCCCTTCGCTCTAGTGCAGGGCAGGATATGCTCCCCACCAGGGCCTGGAAGCACCCTCTTTCTTTCGAGAAAACTCATTTTCTTCCAGAGCCATGCCTGGCGTGAGGACAAGTCCGACAATCACAGTGTTTTTCAGGTAGCTTCAAGGCCGCATGAATGGAGCTTTCAAGAAGGGAAAACAAGGCTTGTCTCCTAAGGCCTCCATTTCCAGGTTGACACGCAGAAGAAGCATCTGTGGTTTCTAACAGGTCAAAAGAGACCTAGCTCCTCACTGGGTTCTTGGAGAATCAACTTTTCTATGCAGGGTGTTCTGCGTGTAGTGAACTGCCTCAATGAAAGAAATCCCTAGGTGTCCTGGGCTCCTGGGCATCTTCCAAAAGCCTGCGGCGTTACACCAGAAAGTGTGCTCTAGTTGCACTTGGACCACAAACCGACTTTCGCCTAGAGGTTGGTTGACTTCAGCTAGGAGCTGGTAGAAGGAATTGTAAGCAAAGAGTTTTCCTCAGTACAGCTCGGACTACTGTAAGCAGGCCGACTTGCATGGCATGCTGCACCTACTACAACCGTGTTCCTGAGGCTGTTGGTGAGCTGAGGAAATCGAGCTCCCCGAGGGAGCGTGCATCATGCTGCCCTTCAGTCGGCACAGACACGGGTACTCCGAAGGGCCTACGTGTCTGAATGTTGATCTTCAACTCAGGGTAGCCTGGGGGGGGGTACTCAGTGTCTTTGTACGGAAACGGGTGCAGAGGCAAGGGAGCAGGAGTCCTGAGAAGATTAGTACCGTTAAACCAATGCAGAAGTGCGACTAAGGCCTCATGGAAGCTGCGCACGCCTACGCTGCTGCATGGCATATCAGGGCCCTCCTTCGAAGCTAGGCCTCACTTTGAGATTCCCTTTAGCTATAGAACAGAACAGGATGAGCTCGGACCGAGAAACTGGGATACCCTGTTTCTTCGTGAAACCTGTTTTTCCCTCTCACAGCCATGCCTGCCCGTGAGTATAAGGCTGACAACCACAGGGTTTTTAAGGGAGCTTCAAGACGCATAAGAGGAGCTTTCAAGGTGGCAAAACAAGGCCAGTCCCATCAGGCACCATCTCCAGGCTGACACGCAGCATAAGTGTCTCTGGCTTCTGGCAGGTCAAAAGAGACCTAGCTACCTCCCTGGCTCTCCCCTGATTCAGCTTTTCTACACAGGGTGCTCTGTGTGTAGTGAACTGCCTAGACGAAAGAGTGCCCTAGGTCTCCTAGGGTGCTGTGCCTCTCCCAAAAGCCTGAAGTGTTCCACAGAAAACTGTGCTGAAGTGGAAGTTGCAATGCAAGCTGCCTTTAACCTTGAGATACGGTGACTTCAGGTATGAGGTCCTAGAAGGACTTGTAAGCAGAGAGTTTTTCTCAGTACAGCTCAGACTAGGGGAATGAGGACGACTTCCATGGCATGCTGGATTTTCTAGAATCGTGTTCATGAAACCTTTCTGTAGCTGGGGATACCTAGCTCCCCGAATGAAGCGTGCAGCGTGTTACCCTTCACTCCGCCTACCCATGGGCACCCTGACAGGCCTACGCATCTGAGTGTGGCCCAGCAAGCCCAGGGAAGCCTTGGAGTACTCAGTGTCCTTGTACGGAACGAGTGCTGCCGCGAGGGGTCTAGGAGTCCTGAATACCTTACTAGCGTTCAACTAAAGCAAGAGAGCGACTAAGGCCTCATGGAAGCTGTTGCACGCCTACTCCGCTACATGGCATATCAGGGCCCTCCTTCGAAGCGAGGGCACACTTTGAGTTTCCCTTTAGCTATAAAACAAGACAGGATTAGCTCTGACTCAGAAACTGAAATACCCTGTCTCTTCGTGTAACCTCTTTTTCCCTCTCACAGCCATGCCTGCCGTGAGTATAAGCCTGACAACCACAGTGTTTTTAAGGGAGCTTCAAGGCGCATAAGAGGAGCTTTCAAGGTGGGAAAACAAGGCCAGTCCCATCAGGCACCATCTCCAGGTTGACACGCAGCGTAAGTGTCTCTGGCTTCTGGCAGGTCAAAAGAGACCTAGCTACCTCCCTGGCTCTTCCCTGATTCAACTTTTCGACATAAGGTGCTCTGCGTGGAGCGAACTGCTTAGATGAAAGACTGCCCTAGGACTCCTAGGGTCCTGTGCCTCTCCCAAAAGCCTGAAGTGTTACACACAAAACTGTGCTGTAGTGGAAGTTGCAATGCAAGCTGCCTTTTCTCCTTGAGATACGGTGACTTCAGGTATGAGGTCCTAGAAGGACTTGTAAGCAGAGAGTTTTTCTCAGTACCGCTCAGAGTAGGGCAACGAGGACGAATTTCATGGTATGCTGGACTTGCTAGGACCGTGTTCATGAAGCCGTTGGTGAGCTGGGGATATCGAGCTCGCCCAAGGAAGAGTGCAGCGTGTGACTCTTCCCTCGACCTACGCAGGGCCACCCTGAATGGCCTACGGGTCTGAGTGTGGCCCAGCAAGCCCAGGGGAGCCTGGGGGTACTCAGGGTCCCTGTACGGAAACGAGTGCTGCCGCGAGGGGTCTACGAGTCCTGAAACGCTTACTAGCGTTCACCTAAAGCAGAAGAGCGACTAAGGCCTCATGGAAGCTGCTGCACGCCTACTCCGCTGCATGGCATATCAGGGCCCTTCTTCGAAGCTAGGCCTCACTTTGAGTTTCCCTTTAGCTAGAGAACAGGACAGGATGAGCTCTGAATCAGAAACTGGAATACGTGTTTCTTCGTGAAACCTCTTTTTCCCTCTCACAGCCATGCCTGTCGTGAGTATAAGCCCGACACCAACAGTGTTTTTCAGTGAGCTTCTAGGCGCATAAAGGGAGCTTTCATGATGGGACAGCAAGGCTAGCCCCATCACGTCCTGTTTCCAGATTGACACACAACATAAGTAGCTGTGCTTTCTAAGAGGTCAAAAGAGACCTAGCTACCTACTTGGCTCTTCCCAGAATCAATTTTTCTGCACAGGGTGTTGTACGTGTAGTGCAGTGCCTAGACAATAGACTGCCCTAGGTCTCTAAGAGCCCTGTGTATGTCCCAAAGCCTGAAGTGTTACAAAGGACACTGTGCTTTAGTGGAAGTTGGAATGCAAGCCGTCTTTCTCCTTGAGCTACGGTGACTTCAGGTATGAGGTCCTCGAAGGACTTCAAAGCAGAGAATTTTACTCAGTACAGCTGAGAATCGAGTGATGAGGCAGACTTCCATGGTTTGCTGGCCTTGCTAGACCGTGTCCCTGAGGCTGATGGTGAGCTGAGGAAATCTAGCTTTCCCAAGGAAGAGTGCAGTTTGTTATCTTTCACTCGGCCTAAAAAGGGGCACACTGAAGGGCCTACGGGTCTGAGTGTGGCCCAGCAAGCCTGGGGAGTCTTGGGGTACTCAGAGTTCTTGTACGGAAATGGGTACTGACATGAGCGGGCCTGGAGTCCTGAGAAGATTAGTACCTTTAAACTAATGCAGAACTGCGACTAAGGCCTCAAGGAAAATGCTGCACAACTACCCTAGTGGAGGGCAAATCAGAGCCCTAGGTCGAGGGTAGGGCGCACGTTGAGATTCCCCTTCGCTCTAGTGCAGGGCAGGATATGCTCCCCACCAGGGCCTGGAAGCACCCTCTTTCTTTCGAGAAAACTCATTTTCTTCCAGAGCCATGCCTGGCGTGAGGACAAGTCCGACAATCACAGTGTTTTTCAGGTAGCTTCAAGGCCGCATGAATGGAGCTTTCAAGAAGGGAAAACAAGGCTTGTCTCCTAAGGCCTCCATTTCCAGGTTGACACGCAGAAGAAGCATCTGTGGTTTCTAACAGGTCAAAAGAGACCTAGCTCCTCACTGGGTTCTTGGAGAATCAACTTTTCTATGCAGGGTGTTCTGCGTGTAGTGAACTGCCTCAATGAAAGAAATCCCTAGGTGTCCTGGGCTCCTGGGCATCTTCCAAAAGCCTGCGGCGTTACAACAGAAAGTGTGCTCTAGTTGCACTTGGACCACAAACCGACTTTCGCCTAGAGGTTGCTTGACTTCAGCTAGGAGCTGGTAGAAGGAATTGTAAGCAAAGAGTTTTCCTCAGTACAGCTCGGACTACTGTAAGCAGGCCGACTTGCATGGCATGCTGCACCTACTACAACCGTGTTCCTGAGGCTGTTGGTGAGCTGAGGAAATCGAGCTCCCCGAGGGAGCGTGCATCATGCTGCCCTTCAGTCGGCACAGACACGGGTACTCCGAAGGGCCTACGTGTCTGAATGTTGATCTTCAACTCAGGGTAGCCTGGGGGGGGGTACTCAGTGTCTTTGTACGGAAACGGGTGCAGAGGCAAGGGAGCAGGAGTCCTGAGAAGATTAGTACCGTTAAACCAATGCAGAAGTGCGACTAAGGCCTCATGGAAGCTGCGCACGCCTACGCTGCTGCATGGCATATCAGGGCCCTCCTTCGAAGCTAGGCCTCACTTTGAGATTCCCTTTAGCTATAGAACAGAACAGGATGAGCTCGGACCGAGAAACTGGGATACCCTGTTTCTTCGTGAAACCTGTTTTTCCCTCTCACAGCCATGCCTGCCCGTGAGTATAAGGCTGACAACCACAGGGTTTTTAAGGGAGCTTCAAGACGCATAAGAGGAGCTTTCAAGGTGGCAAAACAAGGCCAGTCCCATCAGGCACCATCTCCAGGCTGACACGCAGCATAAGTGTCTCTGGCTTCTGGCAGGTCAAAAGAGACCTAGCTACCTCCCTGGCTCTCCCCTGATTCAGCTTTTCTACACAGGGTGCTCTGTGTGTAGTGAACTGCCTAGACGAAAGAGTGCCCTAGGTCTCCTAGGGTGCTGTGCCTCTCCCAAAAGCCTGAAGTGTTCCACAGAAAACTGTGCTGAAGTGGAAGTTGCAATGCAAGCTGCCTTTAACCTTGAGATACGGTGACTTCAGGTATGAGGTCCTAGAAGGACTTGTAAGCAGAGAGTTTTTCTCAGTACAGCTCAGACTAGGGGAATGAGGACGACTTCCATGGCATGCTGGATTTTCTAGAATCGTGTTCATGAAACCTTTCTGTAGCTGGGGATACCTAGCTCCCCGAATGAAGCGTGCAGCGTGTTACCCTTCACTCCGCCTACCCATGGGCACCCTGACAGGCCTACGCATCTGAGTGTGGCCCAGCAAGCCCAGGGAAGCCTTGGAGTACTCAGTGTCCTTGTACGGAACGAGTGCTGCCGCGAGGGGTCTAGGAGTCCTGAATACCTTACTAGCGTTCAACTAAAGCAAGAGAGCGACTAAGGCCTCATGGAAGCTGTTGCACGCCTACTCCGCTACATGGCATATCAGGGCCCTCCTTCGAAGCGAGGGCACACTTTGAGTTTCCCTTTAGCTATAAAACAAGACAGGATTAGCTCTGACTCAGAAACTGAAATACCCTGTCTCTTCGTGTAACCTCTTTTTCCCTCTCACAGCCATGCCTGCCGTGAGTATAAGCCTGACAACCACAGTGTTTTTAAGGGAGCTTCAAGGCGCATAAGAGGAGCTTTCAAGGTGGGAAAACAAGGCCAGTCCCATCAGGCACCATCTCCAGGTTGACACGCAGCGTAAGTGTCTCTGGCTTCTGGCAGGTCAAAAGAGACCTAGCTACCTCCCTGGCTCTTCCCTGATTCAACTTTTCGACATAAGGTGCTCTGCGTGGAGCGAACTGCTTAGATGAAAGACTGCCCTAGGACTCCTAGGGTCCTGTGCCTCTCCCAAAAGCCTGAAGTGTTACACACAAAACTGTGCTGTAGTGGAAGTTGCAATGCAAGCTGCCTTTTCTCCTTGAGATACGGTGACTTCAGGTATGAGGTCCTAGAAGGACTTGTAAGCAGAGAGTTTTTCTCAGTACCGCTCAGAGTAGGGCAACGAGGACGAATTTCATGGTATGCTGGACTTGCTAGGACCGTGTTCATGAAGCCGTTGGTGAGCTGGGGATATCGAGCTCGCCCAAGGAAGAGTGCAGCGTGTGACTCTTCCCTCGACCTACGCAGGGCCACCCTGAATGGCCTACGGGTCTGAGTGTGGCCCAGCAAGCCCAGGGGAGCCTGGGGGTACTCAGGGTCCCTGTACGGAAACGAGTGCTGCCGCGAGGGGTCTACGAGTCCTGAAACGCTTACTAGCGTTCACCTAAAGCAGAAGAGCGACTAAGGCCTCATGGAAGCTGCTGCACGCCTACTCCGCTGCATGGCATATCAGGGCCCTCCTTCGAAGCTAGGCCTCACTTTGAGTTTCCCTTTAGCTAGAGAACAGGACAGGATGAGCTCTGAATCAGAAACTGGAATACGTGTTTCTTCGTGAAACCTCTTTTTCCCTCTCACAGCCATGCCTGTCGTGAGTATAAGCCCGACACCAACAGTGTTTTTCAGTGAGCTTCTAGGCGCATAAAGGGAGCTTTCATGATGGGACAGCAAGGCTAGCCCCATCACGTCCTGTTTCCAGATTGACACACAACATAAGTAGCTGTGCTTTCTAAGAGGTCAATAGAGACCTAGCTACCTACTTGGCTCTTCCCAGAATCAATTTTTCTGCACAGGGTGTTGTACGTGTAGTGCAGTGCCTAGACAATAGACTGCCCTAGGTCTCTAAGAGCCCTGTGTATGTCCCAAAGCCTGAAGTGTTACAAAGGACACTGTGCTTTAGTGGAAGTTGGAATGCAAGCCGTCTTTCTCCTTGAGCTACGGTGACTTCAGGTATGAAGTCCTCGAAGGACTTCAAAGCAGAGAATTTTACTCAGTACAGCTGAGAATCGAGTGATGAGGCAGACTTCCATGGTTTGCTGGCCTTGCTAGACCGTGTCCCTGAGGCTGATGGTGAGCTGAGGAAATCTAGCTTTCCCAAGAAAGAGTGCAGTTTGTTATCTTTCACTCGGCCTAAAAAGGGGCACACTGAAGGGCCTACGGGTCTTAGTGTGGCCCAGCAAGCCTGGGGAGTCTTGGGGTACTCAGAGTTCTTGTACGGAAATGGGTACTGACATGAGCGGGCCTGGAGTCCTGAGAAGATTAGTACCTTTAAAGTAATGCAGAACTGCGACTAAGGCCTCAAGGAAAATGCTGCACAACTACCCTAGTGGAGGGCAAATCAGAGCCCTAGGTCGAGGGTAGGGCGCACGTTGAGATTCCCCTTCGCTCTAGTGCAGGGCAGGATATGCTCCCCACCAGGGCCTGGAAGCACCCTCTTTCTTTCGAGAAAACTCATTTTCTTCCAGAGCCATGCCTGGCGTGAGGACAAGTCCGACAATCATAGTGTTTTTCAGGTAGCTTCAAGGCCGCATGAATGGAGCTTTCAAGAAGGGAAAACAAGGCTTGTCTCCTAAGGCCTCCATTTCCAGGTTGACACGCAGAAGAAGCATCTGTGGTTTCTAACAGGTCAAAAGAGACCTAGCTCCTCACTGGGTTCTTGGAGAATCAACTTTTCTATGCAGGGTGTTCTGCGTGTAGTGAACTGCCTCAATGAAAGAAATCCCTAGGTGTCCTGGGCTCCTGGGCATCTTCCAAAAGCCTGCGGCGTTACACCAGAAAGTGTGCTCTAGTTGCACTTGGACCACAAACCGACTTTCGCCTAGAGGTTGGTTGACTTCAGCTAGGAGCTGGTAGAAGGAATTGTAAGCAAAGAGTTTTCCTCAGTACAGCTCGGACTACTGTAAGCAGGCCGACTTGCATGGCATGCTGCACCTACTACAACCGTGTTCCTGAGGCTGTTGGTGAGCTGAGGAAATCGAGCTCCCCGAGGGAGCGTGCATCATGCTGCCCTTCAGTCGGCACAGACACGGGTACTCCGAAGGGCCTACGTGTCTGAATGTTGATCTTCAACTCAGGGTAGCCTGGGGGGGGGTACTCAGTGTCTTTGTACGGAAACGGGTGCAGAGGCAAGGGAGCAGGAGTCCTGAGAAGATTAGTACCGTTAAACCAATGCAGAAGTGCGACTAAGGCCTCATGGAAGCTGCGCACGCCTACGCTGCTGCATGGCATATCAGGGCCCTCCTTCGAAGCTAGGCCTCACTTTGAGATTCCCTTTAGCTATAGAACAGAACAGGATGAGCTCGGACCGAGAAACTGGGATACCCTGTTTCTTCGTGAAACCTGTTTTTCCCTCTCACAGCCATGCCTGCCCGTGAGTATAAGGCTGACAACCACAGGGTTTTTAAGGGAGCTTCAAGACGCATAAGAGGAGCTTTCAAGGTGGCAAAACAAGGCCAGTCCCATCAGGCACCATCTCCAGGCTGACACGCAGCATAAGTGTCTCTGGCTTCTGGCAGGTCAAAAGAGACCTAGCTACCTCCCTGGCTCTCCCCTGATTCAGCTTTTCTACACAGGGTGCTCTGTGTGTAGTGAACTGCCTAGACGAAAGAGTGCCCTAGGTCTCCTAGGGTGCTGTGCCTCTCCCAAAAGCCTGAAGTGTTCCACAGAAAACTGTGCTGAAGTGGAAGTTGCAATGCAAGCTGCCTTTAACCTTGAGATACGGTGACTTCAGGTATGAGGTCCTAGAAGGACTTGTAAGCAGAGAGTTTTTCTCAGTACAGCTCAGACTAGGGGAATGAGGACGACTTCCATGGCATGCTGGATTTTCTAGAATCGTGTTCATGAAACCTTTCTGTAGCTGGGGATACCTAGCTCCCCGAATGAAGCGTGCAGCGTGTTACCCTTCACTCCGCCTACCCATGGGCACCCTGACAGGCCTACGCATCTGAGTGTGGCCCAGCAAGCCCAGGGAAGCCTTGGAGTACTCAGTGTCCTTGTACGGAACGAGTGCTGCCGCGAGGGGTCTAGGAGTCCTGAATACCTTACTAGCGTTCAACTAAAGCAAGAGAGCGACTAAGGCCTCATGGAAGCTGTTGCACGCCTACTCCGCTACATGGCATATCAGGGCCCTCCTTCGAAGCGAGGGCACACTTTGAGTTTCCCTTTAGCTATAAAACAAGACAGGATTAGCTCTGACTCAGAAACTGAAATACCCTGTCTCTTCGTGTAACCTCTTTTTCCCTCTCACAGCCATGCCTGCCGTGAGTATAAGCCTGACAACCACAGTGTTTTTAAGGGAGCTTCAAGGCGCATAAGAGGAGCTTTCAAGGTGGGAAAACAAGGCCAGTCCCATCAGGCACCATCTCCAGGTTGACACGCAGCGTAAGTGTCTCTGGCTTCTGGCAGGTCAAAAGAGACCTAGCTACCTCCCTGGCTCTTCCCTGATTCAACTTTTCGACATAAGGTGCTCTGCGTGGAGCGAACTGCTTAGATGAAAGACTGCCCTAGGACTCCTAGGGTCCTGTGCCTCTCCCAAAAGCCTGAAGTGTTACACACAAAACTGTGCTGTAGTGGAAGTTGCAATGCAAGCTGCCTTTTCTCCTTGAGATACGGTGACTTCAGGTATGAGGTCCTAGAAGGACTTGTAAGCAGAGAGTTTTTCTCAGTACCGCTCAGAGTAGGGCAACGAGGACGAATTTCATGGTATGCTGGACTTGCTAGGACCGTGTTCATGAAGCCGTTGGTGAGCTGGGGATATCGAGCTCGCCCAAGGAAGAGTGCAGCGTGTGACTCTTCCCTCGACCTACGCAGGGCCACCCTGAATGGCCTACGGGTCTGAGTGTGGCCCAGCAAGCCCAGGGGAGCCTGGGGTTACTCAGGGTCCCTGTACGGAAACGAGTGCTGCCGCGAGGGGTCTACGAGTCCTGAAACGCTTACTAGCGTTCACCTAAAGCAGAAGAGCGACTAAGGCCTCATGGAAGCTGCTGCACGCCTACTCCGCTGCATGGCATATCAGGGCCCTTCTTCGAAGCTAGGCCTCACTTTGAGTTTCCCTTTAGCTAGAGAACAGGACAGGATGAGCTCTGAATCAGAAACTGGAATACGTGTTTCTTCGTGAAACCTCTTTTTCCCTCTCACAGCCATGCCTGTCGTGAGTATAAGCCCGACACCAACAGTGTTTTTCAGTGAGCTTCTAGGCGCATAAAGGGAGCTTTCATGATGGGACAGCAAGGCTAGCCCCATCACGTCCTGTTTCCAGATTGACACACAACATAAGTAGCTGTGCTTTCTAAGAGGTCAAAAGAGACCTAGCTACCTACTTGGCTCTTCCCAGAATCAATTTTTCTGCACAGGGTGTTGTACGTGTAGTGCAGTGCCTAGACAATAGACTGCCCTAGGTCTCTAAGAGCCCTGTGTATGTCCCAAAGCCTGAAGTGTTACAAAGGACACTGTGCTTTAGTGGAAGTTGGAATGCAAGCCGTCTTTCTCCTTGAGCTACGGTGACTTCAGGTATGAGGTCCTCGAAGGACTTCAAAGCAGAGAATTTTACTCAGTACAGCTGAGAATCGAGTGATGAGGCAGACTTCCATGGTTTGCTGGCCTTGCTAGACCGTGTCCCTGAGGCTGATGGTGAGCTGAGGAAATCTAGCTTTCCCAAGGAAGAGTGCAGTTTGTTATCTTTCACTCGGCCTAAAAAGGGGCACACTGAAGGGCCTACGGGTCTGAGTGTGGCCCAGCAAGCCTGGGGAGTCTTGGGGTACTCAGAGTTCTTGTACGGAAATGGGTACTGACATGAGCGGGCCTGGAGTCCTGAGAAGATTAGTACCTTTAAACTAATGCAGAACTGCGACTAAGGCCTCAAGGAAAATGCTGCACAACTACCCTAGTGGAGGGCAAATCAGAGCCCTAGGTCGAGGGTAGGGCGCACGTTGAGATTCCCCTTCGCTCTAGTGCAGGGCAGGATATGCTCCCCACCAGGGCCTGGAAGCACCCTCTTTCTTTCGAGAAAACTCATTTTCTTCCAGAGCCATGCCTGGCGTGAGGACAAGTCCGACAATCACAGTGTTTTTCAGGTAGCTTCAAGGCCGCATGAATGGAGCTTTCAAGAAGGGAAAACAAGGCTTGTCTCCTAAGGCCTCCATTTCCAGGTTGACACGCAGAAGAAGCATCTGTGGTTTCTAACAGGTCAAAAGAGACCTAGCTCCTCACTGGGTTCTTGGAGAATCAACTTTTCTATGCAGGGTGTTCTGCGTGTAGTGAACTGCCTCAATGAAAGAAATCCCTAGGTGTCCTGGGCTCCTGGGCATCTTCCAAAAGCCTGCGGCGTTACACCAGAAAGTGTGCTCTAGTTGCACTTGGACCACAAACCGACTTTCGCCTAGAGGTTGGTTGACTTCAGCTAGGAGCTGGTAGAAGGAATTGTAAGCAAAGAGTTTTCCTCAGTACAGCTCGGACTACTGTAAGCAGGCCGACTTGCATGGCATGCTGCACCTACTACAACCGTGTTCCTGAGGCTGTTGGTGAGCTGAGGAAATCGAGCTCCCCGAGGGAGCGTGCATCATGCTGCCCTTCAGTCGGCACAGACACGGGTACTCCGAAGGGCCTACGTGTCTGAATGTTGATCTTCAACTCAGGGTAGCCTGGGGGGGGGTACTCAGTGTCTTTGTACGGAAACGGGTGCAGAGGCAAGGGAGCAGGAGTCCTGAGAAGATTAGTACCGTTAAACCAATGCAGAAGTGCGACTAAGGCCTCATGGAAGCTGCGCACGCCTACGCTGCTGCATGGCATATCAGGGCCCTCCTTCGAAGCTAGGCCTCACTTTGAGATTCCCTTTAGCTATAGAACAGAACAGGATGAGCTCGGACCGAGAAACTGGGATACCCTGTTTCTTCGTGAAACCTGTTTTTCCCTCTCACAGCCATGCCTGCCCGTGAGTATAAGGCTGACAACCACAGGGTTTTTAAGGGAGCTTCAAGACGCATAAGAGGAGCTTTCAAGGTGGCAAAACAAGGCCAGTCCCATCAGGCACCATCTCCAGGCTGACACGCAGCATAAGTGTCTCTGGCTTCTGGCAGGTCAAAAGAGACCTAGCTACCTCCCTGGCTCTCCCCTGATTCAGCTTTTCTACACAGGGTGCTCTGTGTGTAGTGAACTGCCTAGACGAAAGAGTGCCCTAGGTCTCCTAGGGTGCTGTGCCTCTCCCAAAAGCCTGAAGTGTTCCACAGAAAACTGTGCTGAAGTGGAAGTTGCAATGCAAGCTGCCTTTAACCTTGAGATACGGTGACTTCAGGTATGAGGTCCTAGAAGGACTTGTAAGCAGAGAGTTTTTCTCAGTACAGCTCAGACTAGGGGAATGAGGACGACTTCCATGGCATGCTGGATTTTCTAGAATCGTGTTCATGAAACCTTTCTGTAGCTGGGGATACCTAGCTCCCCGAATGAAGCGTGCAGCGTGTTACCCTTCACTCCGCCTACCCATGGGCACCCTGACAGGCCTACGCATCTGAGTGTGGCCCAGCAAGCCCAGGGAAGCCTTGGAGTACTCAGTGTCCTTGTACGGAACGAGTGCTGCCGCGAGGGGTCTAGGAGTCCTGAATACCTTACTAGCGTTCAACTAAAGCAAGAGAGCGACTAAGGCCTCATGGAAGCTGTTGCACGCCTACTCCGCTACATGGCATATCAGGGCCCTCCTTCGAAGCGAGGGCACACTTTGAGTTTCCCTTTAGCTATAAAACAAGACAGGATTAGCTCTGACTCAGAAACTGAAATACCCTGTCTCTTCGTGTAACCTCTTTTTCCCTCTCACAGCCATGCCTGCCGTGAGTATAAGCCTGACAACCACAGTGTTTTTAAGGGAGCTTCAAGGCGCATAAGAGGAGCTTTCAAGGTGGGAAAACAAGGCCAGTCCCATCAGGCACCATCTCCAGGTTGACACGCAGCGTAAGTGTCTCTGGCTTCTGGCAGGTCAAAAGAGACCTAGCTACCTCCCTGGCTCTTCCCTGATTCAACTTTTCGACATAAGGTGCTCTGCGTGGAGCGAACTGCTTAGATGAAAGACTGCCCTAGGACTCCTAGGGTCCTGTGCCTCTCCCAAAAGCCTGAAGTGTTACACACAAAACTGTGCTGTAGTGGAAGTTGCAATGCAAGCTGCCTTTTCTCCTTGAGATACGGTGACTTCAGGTATGAGGTCCTAGAAGGACTTGTAAGCAGAGAGTTTTTCTCAGTACCGCTCAGAGTAGGGCAACGAGGACGAATTTCATGGTATGCTGGACTTGCTAGGACCGTGTTCATGAAGCCGTTGGTGAGCTGGGGATATCGAGCTCGCCCAAGGAAGAGTGCAGCGTGTGACTCTTCCCTCGACCTACGCAGGGCCACCCTGAATGGCCTACGGGTCTGAGTGTGGCCCAGCAAGCCCAGGGGAGCCTGGGGGTACTCAGGGTCCCTGTACGGAAACGAGTGCTGCCGCGAGGGGTCTACGAGTCCTGAAACGCTTACTAGCGTTCACCTAAAGCAGAAGAGCGACTAAGGCCTCATGGAAGCTGCTGCACGCCTACTCCGCTGCATGGCATATCAGGGCCCTCCTTCGAAGCTAGGCCTCACTTTGAGTTTCCCTTTAGCTAGAGAACAGGACAGGATGAGCTCTGAATCAGAAATTGGAATACGTGTTTCTTCGTGAAACCTCTTTTTCCCTCTCACAGCCATGCCTGTCGTGAGTATAAGCCCGACACCAACAGTGTTTTTCAGTGAGCTTCTAGGCGCATAAAGGGAGCTTTCATGATGGGACAGCAAGGCTAGCCCCATCACGTCCTGTTTCCAGATTGACACACAACATAAGCAGCTGTGCTTTCTAAGAGGTCAATAGAGACCTAGCTACCTACTTGGCTCTTCCCAGAATCAATTTTTCTGCACAGGGTGTTGTACGTGTAGTGCAGTGCCTAGACAATAGACTGCCCTAGGTCTCTAAGAGCCCTGTGTATGTCCCAAAGCCTGAAGTGTTACAAAGGACACTGTGCTTTAGTGGAAGTTGGAATGCAAGCCGTCTTTCTCCTTGAGCTACGGTGACTTCAGGTATGAAGTCCTCGAAGGACTTCAAAGCAGAGAATTTTACTCAGTACAGCTGAGAATCGAGTGATGAGGCAGACTTCCATGGTTTGCTGGCCTTGCTAGACCGTGTCCCTGAGGCTGATGGTGAGCTGAGGAAATCTAGCTTTCCCAAGAAAGAGTGCAGTTTGTTATCTTTCACTCGGCCTAAAAAGGGGCACACTGAAGGGCCTACGGGTCTGAGTGTGGCCCAGCAAGCCTGGGGAGTCTTGGGGTACTCAGAGTTCTTGTACGGAAATGGGTACTGACATGAGCGGGCCTGGAGTCCTGAGAAGATTAGTACCTTTAAACTAATGCAGAACTGCGACTAAGGCCTCAAGGAAAATGCTGCACAACTACCCTAGTGGAGGGCAAATCAGAGCCCTAGGTCGAGGGTAGGGCGCACGTTGAGATTCCCCTTCGCTCTAGTGCAGGGCAGGATATGCTCCCCACCAGGGCCTGGAAACACCCTCTTTCTTTCGAGAAAACTCATTTTCTTCCAGAGCCATGCCTGGCGTGAGGACAAGTCCGACAATCACAGTGTTTTTCAGGTAGCTTCAAGGCCGCATGAATGGAGCTTTCAAGAAGGGAAAACAAGGCTTGTCTCCTAAGGCCTCCATTTCCAGGTTGACACGCAGAAGAAGCATCTGTGGTTTCTAACAGGTCAAAAGAGACCTAGCTCCTCACTGGGTTCTTGGAGAATCAACTTTTCTATGCAGGGTGTTCTGCGTGTAGTGAACTGCCTCAATGAAAGAAATCCCTAGGTGTCCTGGGCTCCTGGGCATCTTCCAAAAGCCTGCGGCGTTACACCAGAAAGTGTGCTCTAGTTGCACTTGGACCACAAACCGACTTTCGCCTAGAGGTTGGTTGACTTCAGCTAGGAGCTGGTAGAAGGAATTGTAAGCAAAGAGTTTTCCTCAGTACAGCTCGGACTACTGTAAGCAGGCCGACTTGCATGGCATGCTGCACCTACTACAACCGTGTTCCTGAGGCTGTTGGTGAGCTGAGGAAATCGAGCTCCCCGAGGGAGCGTGCATCATGCTGCCCTTCAGTCGGCACAGACACGGGTACTCCGAAGGGCCTACGTGTCTGAATGTTGATCTTCAACTCAGGGTAGCCTGGGGGGGGGTACTCAGTGTCTTTGTACGGAAACGGGTGCAGAGGCAAGGGAGCAGGAGTCCTGAGAAGATTAGTACCGTTAAACCAATGCAGAAGTGCGACTAAGGCCTCATGGAAGCTGCGCACGCCTACGCTGCTGCATGGCATATCAGGGCCCTCCTTCGAAGCTAGGCCTCACTTTGAGATTCCCTTTAGCTATAGAACAGAACAGGATGAGCTCGGACCGAGAAACTGGGATACCCTGTTTCTTCGTGAAACCTGTTTTTCCCTCTCACAGCCATGCCTGCCCGTGAGTATAAGGCTGACAACCACAGGGTTTTTAAGGGAGCTTCAAGACGCATAAGAGGAGCTTTCAAGGTGGCAAAACAAGGCCAGTCCCATCAGGCACCATCTCCAGGCTGACACGCAGCATAAGTGTCTCTGGCTTCTGGCAGGTCAAAAGAGACCTAGCTACCTCCCTGGCTCTCCCCTGATTCAGCTTTTCTACACAGGGTGCTCTGTGTGTAGTGAACTGCCTAGACGAAAGAGTGCCCTAGGTCTCCTAGGGTGCTGTGCCTCTCCCAAAAGCCTGAAGTGTTCCACAGAAAACTGTGCTGAAGTGGAAGTTGCAATGCAAGCTGCCTTTAACCTTGAGATACGGTGACTTCAGGTATGAGGTCCTAGAAGGACTTGTAAGCAGAGAGTTTTTCTCAGTACAGCTCAGACTAGGGGAATGAGGACGACTTCCATGGCATGCTGGATTTTCTAGAATCGTGTTCATGAAACCTTTCTGTAGCTGGGGATACCTATCTCCCCGAATGAAGCGTGCAGCGTGTTACCCTTCACTCCGCCTACCCATGGGCACCCTGACAGGCCTACGCATCTGAGTGTGGCCCAGCAAGCCCAGGGAAGCCTTGGAGTACTCAGTGTCCTTGTACGGAACGAGTGCTGCCGCGAGGGGTCTAGGAGTCCTGAATACCTTACTAGCGTTCAACTAAAGCAAGAGAGCGACTAAGGCCTCATGGAAGCTGTTGCACGCCTACTCCGCTACATGGCATATCAGGGCCCTCCTTCGAAGCGAGGGCACACTTTGAGTTTCCCTTTAGCTATAAAACAAGACAGGATTAGCTCTGACTCAGAAACTGAAATACCCTGTCTCTTCGTGTAACCTCTTTTTCCCTCTCACAGCCATGCCTGCCGTGAGTATAAGCCTGACAACCACAGTGTTTTTAAGGGAGCTTCAAGGCGCATAAGAGGAGCTTTCAAGGTGGGAAAACAAGGCCAGTCCCATCAGGCACCATCTCCAGGTTGACACGCAGCGTAAGTGTCTCTGGCTTCTGGCAGGTCAAAAGAGACCTAGCTACCTCCCTGGCTCTTCCCTGATTCAACTTTTCGACATAAGGTGCTCTGCGTGGAGCGAACTGCTTAGATGAAAGACTGCCCTAGGACTCCTAGGGTCCTGTGCCTCTCCCAAAAGCCTGAAGTGTTACACACAAAACTGTGCTGTAGTGGAAGTTGCAATGCAAGCTGCCTTTTCTCCTTGAGATACGGTGACTTCAGGTATGAGGTCCTAGAAGGACTTGTAAGCAGAGAGTTTTTCTCAGTACCGCTCAGAGTAGGGCAACGAGGACGAATTTCATGGTATGCTGGACTTGCTAGGACCGTGTTCATGAAGCCGTTGGTGAGCTGGGGATATCGAGCTCGCCCAAGGAAGAGTGCAGCGTGTGACTCTTCCCTCGACCTACGCAGGGCCACCCTGAATGGCCTACGGGTCTGAGTGTGGCCCAGCAAGCCCAGGGGAGCCTGGGGGTACTCAGGGTCCCTGTACGGAAACGAGTGCTGCCGCGAGGGGTCTACGAGTCCTGAAACGCTTACTAGCGTTCACCTAAAGCAGAAGAGCGACTAAGGCCTCATGGAAGCTGCTGCACGCCTACTCCGCTGCATGGCATATCAGGGCCCTTCTTCGAAGCTAGGCCTCACTTTGAGTTTCCCTTTAGCTAGAGAACAGGACAGGATGAGCTCTGAATCAGAAACTGGAATACGTGTTTCTTCGTGAAACCTCTTTTTCCCTCTCACAGCCATGCCTGTCGTGAGTATAAGCCCGACACCAACAGTGTTTTTCAGTGAGCTTCTAGGCGCATAAAGGGAGCTTTCATGATGGGACAGCAAGGCTAGCCCCATCACGTCCTGTTTCCAGATTGACACACAACATAAGTAGCTGTGCTTTCTAAGAGGTCAAAAGAGACCTAGCTACCTACTTGGCTCTTCCCAGAATCAATTTTTCTGCACAGGGTGTTGTACGTGTAGTGCAGTGCCTAGACAATAGACTGCCCTAGGTCTCTAAGAGCCCTGTGTATGTCCCAAAGCCTGAAGTGTTACAAAGGACACTGTGCTTTAGTGGAAGTTGGAATGCAAGCCGTCTTTCTCCTTGAGCTACGGTGACTTCAGGTATGAGGTCCTCGAAGGACTTCAAAGCAGAGAATTTTACTCAGTACAGCTGAGAATCGAGTGATGAGGCAGACTTCCATGGTTTGCTGGCCTTGCTAGACCGTGTCCCTGAGGCTGATGGTGAGCTGAGGAAATCTAGCTTTCCCAAGGAAGAGTGCAGTTTGTTATCTTTCACTCGGCCTAAAAAGGGGCACACTGAAGGGCCTACGGGTCTGAGTGTGGCCCAGCAAGCCTGGGGAGTCTTGGGGTACTCAGAGTTCTTGTACGGAAATGGGTACTGACATGAGCGGGCCTGGAGTCCTGAGAAGATTAGTACCTTTAAACTAATGCAGAACTGCGACTAAGGCCTCAAGGAAAATGCTGCACAACTACCCTAGTGGAGGGCAAATCAGAGCCCTAGGTCGAGGGTAGGGCGCACGTTGAGATTCCCCTTCGCTCTAGTGCAGGGCAGGATATGCTCCCCACCAGGGCCTGGAAGCACCCTCTTTCTTTCGAGAAAACTCATTTTCTTCCAGAGCCATGCCTGGCGTGAGGACAAGTCCGACAATCACAGTGTTTTTCAGGTAGCTTCAAGGCCGCATGAATGGAGCTTTCAAGAAGGGAAAACAAGGCTTGTCTCCTAAGGCCTCCATTTCCAGGTTGACACGCAGAAGAAGCATCTGTGGTTTCTAACAGGTCAAAAGAGACCTAGCTCCTCACTGGGTTCTTGGAGAATCAACTTTTCTATGCAGGGTGTTCTGCGTGTAGTGAACTGCCTCAATGAAAGAAATCCCTAGGTGTCCTGGGCTCCTGGGCATCTTCCAAAAGCCTGCGGCGTTACAACAGAAAGTGTGCTCTAGTTGCACTTGGACCACAAACCGACTTTCGCCTAGAGGTTGGTTGACTTCAGCTAGGAGCTGGTAGAAGGAATTGTAAGCAAAGAGTTTTCCTCAGTACAGCTCGGACTACTGTAAGCAGGCCGACTTGCATGGCATGCTGCACCTACTACAACCGTGTTCCTGAGGCTGTTGGTGAGCTGAGGAAATCGAGCTCCCCGAGGGAGCGTGCATCATGCTGCCCTTCAGTCGGCACAGACACGGGTACTCCGAAGGGCCTACGTGTCTGAATGTTGATCTTCAACTCAGGGGAGCCTTGGGGGGGGGGTACTCAGTGTCTTTGTACGGAAATGGGTGCAGAGGCAAGGGAGCAGGAGTCCTGAGAAGATTAGTACCGTTAAACCAATGCAGAAGTGCGACTAAGGCCTCATGGAAGCTGCGCACGCCTACGCTGCTGCATGGCATATCAGGGCCCTCCTTCGAAGCTTGGCCTCGCTTTGAGATTCCCTTTAGCTATAGAACAGAACAGGATGAGCTCGGACCGAGAAACTGGGATACCCTGTTTCTTCGTGAAACCTGTTTTTCCCTCTCACAGCCATGCCTGCCCGTGAGTATAAGGCTGACAACCACAGGGTTTTTAAGGGAGCTTCAAGACGCATAAGAGGAGCTTTCAAGGTGGCAAAACAAGGCCAGTCCCATCAGGCACCATCTCCAGGCTGACACGCAGCATAAGTGTCTCTGGCTTCTGGCAGGTCAAAAGAGACCTAGCTACCTCCCTGGCTCTCCCCTGATTCAGCTTTTCTACACAGGGTGCTCTGTGTGTAGTGAACTGCCTAGACGAAAGAGTGCCCTAGGTCTCCTAGGGTCCTGTGCCTCTCCCAAAAGCCTGAAGTGTTCCACAGAAAACTGTGCTGAAGTGGAAGTTGCAATGCAAGCTGCCTTTAACCTTGAGATACGGTGACTTCAGGTATGAGGTCCTAGAAGGACTTGTAAGCAGAGAGTTTTTCTCAGTACAGCTCAGACTAGGGGAATGAGGACGACTTCCATGGTATGCTGCATTTTCTAGAATCGTGTTCATGAAACCTTTCTGTAGCTGGGGATACCTAGCTCCCCGAATGAAGCGTGCAGCGTGTTACCCTTCACTCCGCCTACCCATGGGCACCCTGACAGGCCTACGCATCTGAGTGTGGCCCAGCAAGCCCAGGGAAGCCTTGGAGTACTCAGTGTCCTTGTACGGAACGAGTGCTGCCGCGAGGGGTCTAGGAGTCCTGAATACCTTACTAGCGTTCAACTAAAGCAAGAGAGCGACTAAGGCCTCATGGAAGCTGTTGCACGCCTACTCCGCTACATGGCATATCAGGGCCCTCCTTCGAAGCGAGGGCACACTTTGAGTTTCCCTTTAGCTATAAAACAAGACAGGATTAGCTCTGACTCAGAAACTGAAATACCCTGTCTCTTCGTGTAACCTCTTTTTCCCTCTCACAGCCATGCCTGCCGTGAGTATAAGCCTGACAACCACAGTGTTTTTAAGGGAGCTTCAAGGCGCATAAGAGGAGCTTTCAAGGTGGGAAAACAAGGCCAGTCCCATCAGGCACCATCTCCAGGTTGACACGCAGCGTAAGTGTCTCTGGCTTCTGGCAGGTCAAAAGAGACCTAGCTACCTCCCTGGCTCTTCCCTGATTCAACTTTTCGACATAAGGTGCTCTGCGTGGAGCGAACTGCTTAGATGAAAGACTGCCCTAGGACTCCTAGGGTCCTGTGCCTCTCCCAAAAGCCTGAAGTGTTACACACAAAACTGTGCTGTAGTGGAAGTTGCAATGCAAGCTGCCTTTTCTCCTTGAGATACGGTGACTTCAGGTATGAGGTCCTAGAAGGACTTGTAAGCAGAGAGTTTTTCTCAGTACCGCTCAGAGTAGGGCAACGAGGACAAATTTCATGGTATGCTGGACTTGCTAGGACCGTGTTCATGAAGCCGTTGGTGAGCTGGGGATATCGAGCTCGCCCAAGGAAGAGTGCAGCGTGTGACTCTTCCCTCGACCTACGCAGGGCCACCCTGAATGGCCTACGGGTCTGAGTGTGGCCCAGCAAGCCCAGGGGAGCCTGGGGGTACTCAGGGTCCCTGTACGGAAACGAGTGCTGAAACGCTTACTAGCGTTCACCTAAAGCAGAAGAGCGACTAAGGCCTCATGGAAGCTGCTGCACGCCTACTCCGCTGCATGGCATATCAGGGCCCTCCTTCGAAGCTAGGCCTCACTTTGAGTTTCCCTTTAGCTAGAGAACAGGACAGGATGAGCTCTGAATCGGAAACTGGAATACGTGTTTCTTCGTGAAACCTCTTTTTCCCTCTCACAGCCATGCCTGTCGTGAGTATAAGCCCGACACCAACAGTGTTTTTCAGTGAGCTTCTAGGCGCATAAAGGGAGCTTTCATGATGGGACAGCAAGGCTAGCCCCATCACGTCCTGTTTCCAGATTGACACACAACATAAGTAGCTGTGCTTTCTAAGAGGTCAATAGAACCTAGCTACCTACTTGGCTCTTCCCAGAATCAATTTTTCTGCACAGGGTGTTGTACGTGTAGTGCAGTGCCTAGACAATAGACTGCCCTAGGTCTCTAAGAGCCCTGTGTATGTCCCAAAGCCTGAAGTGTTACAAAGGACACTGTGCTTTAGTGGAAGTTGGAATGCAAGCCGTCTTTCTCCTTGAGCTACGGTGACTTCAGGTATGAGGTCCTCGAAGGACTTCAAAGCAGAGAATTTTACTCAGTACAGCTGAGAATCGAGTGATGAGGCAGACTTCCATGGTTTGCTGGCCTTGCTAGACCGTGTCCCTGAGGCTGATGGTGAGCTGAGGAAATCTAGCTTTCCCAAGAAAGAGTGCAGTTTGTTATCTTTCACTCGGCCTAAAAAGGGGCACACTGAAGGGCCTACGGGTCTGAGTGTGGCCCAGCAAGCCTGGGGAGTCTTGGGGTACTCAGAGTTCTTGTACGGAAATGGGTACTGACATGAGCGGGCTTGGAGTCCTGAGAAGATTAGTACCTTTAAACTAATGCAGAACTGCGACTAAGGCCTCAAGGAAAATGCTGCACAACTACCCTAGTGGAGGGCAAATCAGAGCCCTAGGTCGAGGGTAGGGCGCACGTTGAGATTCCCCTTCGCTCTAGTGCAGGGCAGGATATGCTCCCCACCAGGGCCTGGAAGCACCCTCTTTCTTTCGAGAAAACTCATTTTCTTCCAGAGCCATGCCTGGCGTGAGGACAAGTCCGACAATCACGGTGTTTTTCAGGTAGCTTCAAGGCCGCATGAATGGAGCTTTCAAGAAGGGAAAACAAGGCTTGTCTCCTAAGGCCTCCATTTCCAGGTTGACACGCAGAAGAAGCATCTGTGGTTTCTATCAGGTCAAAAGAGACCTAGCTCCTCACTGGGTTCTTGGAGAATCAACTTTTCTATGCAGGGTGTTCTGCGTGTAGTGAACTGCCTCAATGAAAGAATTCCCTAGGTGTCCTGGGCTCCTGGGCATCTTCCAAAAGCCTGCGGCGTTACACCAGAAAGTGTGCTCTAGTTGCACTTGGACCACAAGCCGACTTTCGCCTAGAGGTTGGTTGACTTCAGCTAGGAGCTGGTAGAAGGAATTGTAAGCAAAGAGTTTTCCTCAGTACAGCTCGGACTACTGTAAGCAGGCCGACTTGCATGGCATGCTGCACCTACTACAACCGTGTTCCTGAGGCTGTTGGTGAGCTGAGGAAATCGAGCTCCCCGAGGGAGCGTGCATCATGCTGCCCTTCAGTCGGCACAGACACGGTTACTCCGAAGGGCCTACGTGTCTGAATGTTGATCTTCAACTCAGGGGAGCCTGGTGGGGGGTACTCAGTGTCTTTGTACGGAAACGGGTGCAGAGGCAAAGGAGCAGGAGTCCTGAGAAGATTAGTACCGTTAAACCAATGCAGAAGTGCGACTAAGGCCTCATGGAAGCTGCGCACGCCTACGCTGCTGCATGGCATATCAGGGCCCTCCTTCGAAGCTAGGCCTCACTTTGAGATTCCCTTTAGCTATAGAACAGAACAGGATGAGCTCGGACCGAGAAACTGGGATACCCTGTTTCTTCGTGAAACCTGTTTTTCCCTCTCACAGCCATGCCTGCCCGTGAGTATAAGGCTGACAACCACAGGGTTTTTAAGGGAGCTTCAAGACGCATAAGAGGAGCTTTCAAGGTGGCAAAACAAGGCCAGTCCCATCAGGCACCATCTCCAGGCTGACACGCAGCATAAGTGTCTCTGGCTTCTGGCAGGTCAAAAGAGACCTAGCTACCTCCCTGGCTCTCCCCTGATTCAGCTTTTCTACACAGGGTGCTCTGTGTGTAGTGAACTGCCTAGACGAAAGAGTGCCCTAGGTCTCCTAGGGTGCTGTGCCTCTCCCAAAAGCCTGAAGTGTTCCACAGAAAACTGTGCTGAAGTGGAAGTTGCAATGCAAGCTGCCTTTAACCTTGAGATACGGTGACTTCAGGTATGAGGTCCTAGAAGGACTTGTAAGCAGAGAGTTTTTCTCAGTACAGCTCAGACTAGGGGAATGAGGACGACTTCCATGGCATGCTGGATTTTCTAGAATCGTGTTCATGAAACCTTTCTGTAGCTGGGGATACCTAGCTCCCCGAATGAAGCGTGCAGCGTGTTACCCTTCACTCCGCCTACCCATGGGCACCCTGACAGGCCTACGCATCTGAGTGTGGCCCAGCAAGCCCAGGGAAGCCTTGGAGTACTCAGTGTCCTTGTACGGAACGAGTGCTGCCGCGAGGGGTCTAGGAGTCCTGAATACCTTACTAGCGTTCAACTAAAGCAAGAGAGCGACTAAGGCCTCATGGAAGCTGTTGCACGCCTACTCCGCTACATGGCATATCAGGGCCCTCCTTCGAAGCGAGGGCACACTTTGAGTTTCCCTTTAGCTATAAAACAAGACAGGATTAGCTCTGACTCAGAAACTGAAATACCCTGTCTCTTCGTGTAACCTCTTTTTCCCTCTCACAGCCATGCCTGCCGTGAGTATAAGCCTGACAACCACAGTGTTTTTAAGGGAGCTTCAAGGCGCATAAGAGGAGCTTTCAAGGTGGGAAAACAAGGCCAGTCCCATCAGGCACCATCTCCAGGTTGACACGCAGCGTAAGTGTCTCTGGCTTCTGGCAGGTCAAAAGAGACCTAGCTACCTCCCTGGCTCTTCCCTGATTCAACTTTTCGACATAAGGTGCTCTGCGTGGAGCGAACTGCTTAGATGAAAGACTGCCCTAGGACTCCTAGGGTCCTGTGCCTCTCCCAAAAGCCTGAAGTGTTACACACAAAACTGTGCTGTAGTGGAAGTTGCAATGCAAGCTGCCTTTTCTCCTTGAGATACGGTGACTTCAGGTATGAGGTCCTAGAAGGACTTGTAAGCAGAGAGTTTTTCTCAGTACCGCTCAGAGTAGGGCAACGAGGACGAATTTCATGGTATGCTGGACTTGCTAGGACCGTGTTCATGAAGCCGTTGGTGAGCTGGGGATATCGAGCTCGCCCAAGGAAGAGTGCAGCGTGTGACTCTTCCCTCGACCTACGCAGGGCCACCCTGAATGGCCTACGGGTCTGAGTGTGGCCCAGCAAGCCCAGGGGAGCCTGGGGGTACTCAGGGTCCCTGTACGGAAACGAGTGCTGCCGCGAGGGGTCTACGAGTCCTGAAACGCTTACTAGCGTTCACCTAAAGCAGAAGAGCGACTAAGGCCTCATGGAAGCTGCTGCACGCCTACTCCGCTGCATGGCATATCAGGGCCCTCCTTCGAAGCTAGGCCTCACTTTGAGTTTCCCTTTAGCTAGAGAACAGGACAGGATGAGCTCTGAATCGGAAACTGGAATACGTGTTTCTTCGTGAAACCTCTTTTTCCCTCTCACAGCCATGCCTGTCGTGAGTATAAGCCCGACACCAACAGTGTTTTTCAGTGAGCTTCTAGGCGCATAAAGGGAGCTTTCATGATGGGACAGCAAGGCTAGCCCCATCACGTCCTGTTTCCAGATTGACACACAACATAAGTAGCTGTGCTTTCTAAGAGGTCAAAAGAGACCTAGCTACCTACTTGGCTCTTCCCAGAATCAATTTTTCTGCACAGGGTGTTGTACGTGTAGTGCAGTGCCTAGACAATAGACTGCCCTAGGTCTCTAAGAGCCCTGTGTATGTCCCAAAGCCTGAAGTGTTACAAAGGACACTGTGCTTTAGTGGAAGTTGGAATGCAAGCCGTCTTTCTCCTTGAGCTACGGTGACTTCAGGTATGAGGTCCTCGAAGGACTTCAAAGCAGAGAATTTTACTCAGTACAGCTGAGAATCGAGTGATGAGGCAGACTTCCATGGTTTGCTGGCCTTGCTAGACCGTGTCCCTGAGGCTGATGGTGAGCTGAGGAAATCTAGCTTTCCCAAGAAAGAGTGCAGTTTGTTATCTTTCACTCGGCCTAAAAAGGGGCACACTGAAGGGCCTACGGGTCTGAGTGTGGCCCAGCAAGCCTGGGGAGTCTTGGGGTACTCAGAGTTCTTGTACGGAAATGGGTACTGACATGAGCGGGCTTGGAGTCCTGAGAAGATTAGTACCTTTAAACTAATGCAGAACTGCGACTAAGGCCTCAAGGAAAATGCTGCACAACTACCCTAGTGGAGGGCAAATCAGAGCCCTAGGTCGAGGGTAGGGCGCACGTTGAGATTCCCCTTCGCTCTAGTGCAGGGCAGGATATGCTCCCCACCAGGGCCTGGAAGCACCCTCTTTCTTTCGAGAAAACTCATTTTCTTCCAGAGCCATGCCTGGCGTGAGGACAAGTCCGACAATCACAGTGTTTTTCAGGTAGCTTCAAGGCCGCATGAATGGAGCTTTCAAGAAGGGAAAACAAGGCTTGTCTCCTAAGGCCTCCATTTCCAGGTTGACACGCAGAAGAAGCATCTGTGGTTTCTAACAGGTCAAAAGAGACCTAGCTCCTCACTGGGTTCTTGGAGACTCAACTTTTCTATGCAGGGTGTTCTGCGTGTAGTGAACTGCCTCAATGAAAGAATTCCCTAGGTGTCCTGGGCTCCTGGGCATCTTCCAAAAGCCTGCGGCGTTACACCAGAAAGTGTGCTCTAGTTGCACTTGGACCACAAGCCGACTTTCGCCTAGAGGTTGGTTGACTTCAGCTAGGAGCTGGTAGAAGGAATTGTAAGCAAAGAGTTTTCCTCAGTGCAGCTCGGACTACTGTAAGCAGGCCGACTTGCATGGCATGCTGCACCTACTACAACCGTGTTCCTGAGGCTGTTGGTGAGCTGAGGAAATCGAGCTCCCCGAGGGAGCGTGCATCATGCTGCCCTTCAGTCGGCACAGACACGGGTACTCCGAAGGGCCTACGTGTCTGAATGTTGATCTTCAACTCAGGGGAGCCTGGTGGGGGGTACTCAGTGTCTTTGTACGGAAACGGGTGCAGAGGCAAGGGAGCAGGAGTCCTGAGAAGATTAGTACCGTTAAACCAATGCAGAAGTGCGACTAAGGCCTCATGGAAGCTGCGCACGCCTACGCTGCTGCATGGCATATCAGGGCCCTCCTTCGAAGCTAGGCCTCACTTTGAGATTCCCTTTAGCTATAGAACAGAACAGGATGAGCTCGGACCGAGAAACTGGAATACCCTGTTTCTTCGTGAAACCTGTTTTTCCCTCTCACAGCCATGCCTGCCCGTGAGTATAAGGCTGACAACCACAGGGTTTTTAAGGGAGCTTCAAGACGCATAAGAGGAGCTTTCAAGGTGGCAAAACAAGGCCAGTCCCATCAGGCACCATCTCCAGGCTGACACGCAGCATAAGTGTCTCTGGCTTCTGACAGGTCAAAAGAGACCTAGCTACCTCCCTGGCTGTCCCCTGATTCAGCTTTTCTACACAGGGTGCTCTGTGTGTAGTGAACTGCCTAGACGAAAGAGTGCCCTAGGTCTCCTAGCGTCCTGTGCCTCTCCCAAAAGCCTGAAGTGTTCCACAGAAAACTGTGCTGAAGTGGAAGTTGCAATGCAAGCTGCCTTTAACCTTGAGATACGGTGACTTCAGGTATGAGGTCCTAGAAGGACTTGTAAGCAGAGAGTTTTTCTCAGTACAGCTCAGACTAGGGGAATGAGGACGACTTCCATGGTATGCTGGATTTTCTAGAATCGTGTTCATGAAACCTTTCTGTAGCTGTGGATACCTAGCTCCCCGAATGAAGCGTGCAGCGTGTTACCCTTCACTCCGCCTACCCATGGGCACCCTGACAGGCCTACGCATCTGAGTGTGGCCCAGCAAGCCCAGGGAAGCCTTGGAGTACTCAGTGTCCTTGTACGGAACGAGTGCTGCCGCGAGGGGTCTAGGAGTCCTGAATACCTTACTAGCGTTCAACTAAAGCAAGAGAGCGACTAAGGCCTCATGGAAGCTGTTGCACGCCTACTCCGCTACATGGCATATCAGGGCCCTCCTTCGAAGCGAGGGCACACTTTGAGTTTCCCTTTAGCTATAAAACAAGACAGGATTAGCTCTGACTCAGAAACTGAAATAACCTGTCTCTTCGTGTAACCTCTTTTTCCCTCTCACAGCCATGCCTGCCGTGAGTATAAGCCTGACAACCACAGTGTTTTTAAGGGAGCTTCAAGGCGCATAAGAGGAGCTTTCAAGGTGGGAAAACAAGGCCAGTCCCATCAGGCACCATCTCCAGGTTGACACGCAGCGTAAGTGTCTCTGGCTTCTGGCAGGTCAAAAGAGACCTAGCTACCTCCCTGGCTCTTCCCTGATTCAACTTTTCGACATAAGGTGCTCTGCGTGGAGCGAACTGCTTAGATGAAAGACTGCCCTAGGACTCCTAGGGTCCTGTGCCTCTCCCAAAAGCCTGAAGTGTTACACACAAAACTGTGCTGTAGTGGAAGTTGCAATGCAAGCTGCCTTTTCTCCTTGAGATACGGTGACTTCAGGTATGAGGTCCTAGAAGGACTTGTAAGCAGAGAGTTTTTCTCAGTACCGCTCAGAGTAGGGCAACGAGGACGAATTTCATGGTATGCTGGACTTGCTAGGACCGTGTTCATGAAGCCGTTGGTGAGCTGGGGATATCGAGCTCGCCCAAGGAAGAGTGCAGCGTGTGACTCTTCCCTCGACCTACGCAGGGCCACCCTGAATGGCCTACGGGTCTGAGTGTGGCCCAGCAAGCCCAGGGGAGCCTGGGGGTACTCAGGGTCCCTGTACGGAAACGAGTGCTGCCGCGAGGGGTCTACGAGTCCTGAAACGCTTACTAGCGTTCACCTAAAGCAGAAGAGCGACTAAGGCCTCATGGAAGCTGCTGCACGCCTACTCCGCTGCATGGCATATCAGGGCCCTTCTTCGAAGCTAGGCCTCACTTTGAGTTTCCCTTTAGCTAGAGAACAGGACAGGATGAGCTCTGAATCGGAAACTGGAATACGTGTTTCTTCGTGAAACCTCTTTTTCCCTCTCACAGCCATGCCTGTCGTGAGTATAAGCCCGACACCAACAGTGTTTTTCAGTGAGCTTCTAGGCTCATAAAGGGAGCTTTCATGATGGGACAGCAAGGCTAGCCCCATCACGTCCTGTTTCCAGATTGACACACAACATAAGTAGCTGTGCTTTCTAAGAGGTCAAAAGAGACCTAGCTACCTACTTGGCTCTTCCCAGAATCAATTTTTCTGCACAGGGTGTTGTACGTGTAGTGCAGTGCCTAGACAATAGACTGCCCTAGGTCTCTAAGAGCCCTGTGTATGTCCCAAAGCCTGAAGTGTTACAAAGGACACTGTGCTTTAGTGGAAGTTGGAATGCAAGCCGTCTTTCTCCTTGAGCTACGGTGACTTCAGGTATGAGGTCCTCGAAGGACTTCAAAGCAGAGAATTTTACTCAGTACAGCTGAGAATCGAGTGATGAGGCAGACTTCCATGGTTTGCTGGCCTTGCTAGACCGTGTCCCTGAGGCTGATGGTGAGCTGAGGAAATCTAGCTTTCCCAAGAAAGAGTGCAGTTTGTTATCTTTCACTCGGCCTAAAAAGGGGCACACTGAAGGGCCTACGGGTCTGAGTGTGGCCCAGCAAGCCTGGGGAGTCTTGGGGTACTCAGAGTTCTTGTACGGAAATGGGTACTGACATGAGCGGGCCTGGAGTCCTGAGAAGATTAGTACCTTTAAACTAATGCAGAACTGCGACTAAGGCCTCAAGGAAAATGCTGCACAACTACCCTAGTGGAGGGCAAATCAGAGCCCTAGGTCGAGGGTAGGGCGCACGTTGAGATTCCCCTTCGCTCTAGTGCAGGGCAGGATATGCTCCCCACCAGGGCCTGGAAGCACCCTCTTTCTTTCGAGAAAACTCATTTTCTTCCAGAGCCATGCCTGGCGTGAGGACAAGTCCGACAATCACAGTGTTTTTCAGGTAGCTTCAAGGCCGCATGAATGGAGCTTTCAAGAAGGGAAAACAAGGCTTGTCTCCTAAGGCCTCCATTTCCAGGTTGACACGCAGAAGAAGCATCTGTGGTTTCTAACAGGTCAAAAGAGACCTAGCTCCTCACTGGGTTCTTGGAGACTCAACTTTTCTATGCAGGGTGTTCTGCGTGTAGTGAACTGCCTCAATGAAAGAATTCCCTAGGTGTCCTGGGCTCCTGGGCATCTTCCAAAAGCCTGCGGCGTTACACCAGAAAGTGTGCTCTAGTTGCACTTGGACCACAAGCCGACTTTCGCCTAGAGGTTGGTTGACTTCAGCTAGGAGCTGGTAGAAGGAATTGTAAGCAAAGAGTTTTCCTCAGTGCAGCTCGGACTACTGTAAGCAGGCCGACTTGCATGGCATGCTGCACCTACTACAACCGTGTTCCTGAGGCTGTTGGTGAGCTGAGGAAATCGAGCTCCCCGAGGGAGCGTGCATCATGCTGCCCTTCAGTCGGCACAGACACGGGTACTCCGAAGGGCCTACGTGTCTGAATGTTGATCTTCAACTCAGGGGAGCCTGGTGGGGGGTACTCAGTGTCTTTGTACGGAAACGGGTGCAGAGGCAAGGGAGCAGGAGTCCTGAGAAGATTAGTACCGTTAAACCAATGCAGAAGTGCGACTAAGGCCTCATGGAAGCTGCGCACGCCTACGCTGCTGCATGGCATATCAGGGCCCTCCTTCGAAGCTAGGCCTCACTTTGAGATTCCCTTTAGCTATAGAACAGAACAGGATGAGCTCGGACCGAGAAACTGGAATACCCTGTTTCTTCGTGAAACCTGTTTTTCCCTCTCACAGCCATGCCTGCCCGTGAGTATAAGGCTGACAACCACAGGGTTTTTAAGGGAGCTTCAAGACGCATAAGAGGAGCTTTCAAGGTGGCAAAACAAGGCCAGTCCCATCAGGCACCATCTCCAGGCTGACACGCAGCATAAGTGTCTCTGGCTTCTGACAGGTCAAAAGAGACCTAGCTACCTCCCTGGCTGTCCCCTGATTCAGCTTTTCTACACAGGGTGCTCTGTGTGTAGTGAACTGCCTAGACGAAAGAGTGCCCTAGGTCTCCTAGGGTCCTGTGCCTCTCCCAAAAGCCTGAAGTGTTCCACAGAAAACTGTGCTGAAGTGGAAGTTGCAATGCAAGCTGCCTTTAACCTTGAGATACGGTGACTTCAGGTATGAGGTCCTAGAAGGACTTGTAAGCAGAGAGTTTTTCTCAGTACAGCTCAGACTAGGGGAATGAGGACGACTTCCATGGTATGCTGGATTTTCTAGAATCGTGTTCATGAAACCTTTCTGTAGCTGTGGATACCTAGCTCCCCGAATGAAGCGTGCAGCGTGTTACCCTTCACTCCGCCTACCCATGGGCACCCTGACAGGCCTACGCATCTGAGTGTGGCCCAGCAAGCCCAGGGAAGCCTTGGAGTACTCAGTGTCCTTGTACGGAACGAGTGCTGCCGCGAGGGGTCTAGGAGTCCTGAATACCTTACTAGCGTTCAACTAAAGCAAGAGAGCGACTAAGGCCTCATGGAAGCTGTTGCACGCCTACTCCGCTACATGGCATATCAGGGCCCTCCTTCGAAGCGAGGGCACACTTTGAGTTTCCCTTTAGCTATAAAACAAGACAGGATTAGCTCTGACTCAGAAACTGAAATAACCTGTCTCTTCGTGTAACCTCTTTTTCCCTCTCACAGCCATGCCTGCCGTGAGTATAAGCCTGACAACCACAGTGTTTTTAAGGGAGCTTCAAGGCGCATAAGAGGAGCTTTCAAGGTGGGAAAACAAGGCCAGTCCCATCAGGCACCATCTCCAGGTTGACACGCAGCGTAAGTGTCTCTGGCTTCTGGCAGGTCAAAAGAGACCTAGCTACCTCCCTGGCTCTTCCCTGATTCAACTTTTCGACATAAGGTGCTCTGCGTGGAGCGAACTGCTTAGATGAAAGACTGCCCTAGGACTCCTAGGGTCCTGTGCCTCTCCCAAAAGCCTGAAGTGTTACACACAAAACTGTGCTGTAGTGGAAGTTGCAATGCAAGCTGCCTTTTCTCCTTGAGATACGGTGACTTCAGGTATGAGGTCCTAGAAGGACTTGTAAGCAGAGAGTTTTTCTCAGTACCGCTCAGAGTAGGGCAACGAGGACGAATTTCATGGTATGCTGGACTTGCTAGGACCGTGTTCATGAAGCCGTTGGTGAGCTGGGGATATCGAGCTCGCCCAAGGAAGAGTGCAGCGTGTGACTCTTCCCTCGACCTACGCAGGGCCACCCTGAATGGCCTACGGGTCTGAGTGTGGCCCAGCAAGCCCAGGGGAGCCTGGGGGTACTCAGGGTCCCTGTACGGAAACGAGTGCTGCCGCGAGGGGTCTACGAGTCCTGAAACGCTTACTAGCGTTCACCTAAAGCAGAAGAGCGACTAAGGCCTCATGGAAGCTGCTGCACGCCTACTCCGCTGCATGGCATATCAGGGCCCTTCTTCGAAGCTAGGCCTCACTTTGAGTTTCCCTTTAGCTAGAGAACAGGACAGGATGAGCTCTGAATCGGAAACTGGAATACGTGTTTCTTCGTGAAACCTCTTTTTCCCTCTCACAGCCATGCCTGTCGTGAGTATAAGCCCGACACCAACAGTGTTTTTCAGTGAGCTTCTAGGCGCATAAAGGGAGCTTTCATGATGGGACAGCAAGGCTAGCCCCATCACGTCCTGTTTCCAGATTGACACACAACATAAGTAGCTGTGCTTTCTAAGAGGTCAAAAGAGACCTAGCTACCTACTTGGCTCTTCCCAGAATCAATTTTTCTGCACAGGGTGTTGTACGTGTAGTGCAGTGCCTAGACAATAGACTGCCCTAGGTCTCTAAGAGCCCTGTGTATGTCCCAAAGCCTGAAGTGTTACAAAGGACACTGTGCTTTAGTGGAAGTTGGAATGCAAGCCGTCTTTCTCCTTGAGCTACGGTGACTTCAGGTATGAGGTCCTCGAAGGACTTCAAAGCAGAGAATTTTACTCAGTACAGCTGAGAATCGAGTGATGAGGCAGACTTCCATGGTTTGCTGGCCTTGCTAGACCGTGTCCCTGAGGCTGATGGTGAGCTGAGGAAATCTAGCTTTCCCAAGAAAGAGTGCAGTTTGTTATCTTTCACTCGGCCTAAAAAGGGGCACACTGAAGGGCCTACGGGTCTGAGTGTGGCCCAGCAAGCCTGGGGAGTCTTGGGGTACTCAGAGTTCTTGTACGGAAATGGGTACTGACATGAGCGGGCCTGGAGTCCTGAGAAGATTAGTACCTTTAAACTAATGCAGAACTGCGACTAAGGCCTCAAGGAAAATGCTGCACAACTACCCTAGTGGAGGGCAAATCAGAGCCCTAGGTCGAGGGTAGGGCGCACGTTGAGATTCCCCTTCGCTCTAGTGCAGGGCAGGATATGCTCCCCACCAGGGCCTGGAAGCACCCTCTTTCTTTCGAGAAAACTCATTTTCTTCCAGAGCCATGCCTGGCGTGAGGACAAGTCCGACAATCACGGTGTTTTTCAGGTAGCTTCAAGGCCGCATGAATGGAGCTTTCAAGAAGGGAAAACAAGGCTTGTCTCCTAAGGCCTCCATTTCCAGGTTGACACGCAGAAGAAGCATCTGTGGTTTCTATCAGGTCAAAAGAGACCTAGCTCCTCACTGGGTTCTTGGAGAATCAACTTTTCTATGCAGGGTGTTCTGCGTGTAGTGAACTGCCTCAATGAAAGAATTCCCTAGGTGTCCTGGGCTCCTGGGCATCTTCCAAAAGCCTGCGGCGTTACACCAGAAAGTGTGCTCTAGTTGCACTTGGACCACAAGCCGACTTTCGCCTAGAGGTTGGTTGACTTCAGCTAGGAGCTGGTAGAAGGAATTGTAAGCAAAGAGTTTTCCTCAGTACAGCTCGGACTACTGTAAGCAGGCCGACTTGCATGGCATGCTGCACCTACTACAACCGTGTTCCTGAGGCTGTTGGTGAGCTGAGGAAATCGAGCTCCCCGAGGGAGCGTGCATCATGCTGCCCTTCAGTCGGCACAGACAAGGTTACTCCGAAGGGCCTACGTGTCTGAATGTTGATCTTCAACTCAGGGGAGCCTGGTGGGGGGTACTCAGTGTCTTTGTACGGAAACGGGTGCAGAGGCAAAGGAGCAGGAGTCCTGAGAAGATTAGTACCGTTAAACCAATGCAGAAGTGCGACTAAGGCCTCATGGAAGCTGCGCACGCCTACGCTGCTGCATGGCATATCAGGGCCCTCCTTCGAAGCTAGGCCTCACTTTGAGATTCCCTTTAGCTATAGAACAGAACAGGATGAGCTCGGACCGAGAAACTGGGATACCCTGTTTCTTCGTGAAACCTGTTTTTCCCTCTCACAGCCATGCCTGCCCGTGAGTATAAGGCTGACAACCACAGGGTTTTTAAGGGAGCTTCAAGACGCATAAGAGGAGCTTTCAAGGTGGCAAAACAAGGCCAGTCCCATCAGGCACCATCTCCAGGCTGACACGCAGCATAAGTGTCTCTGGCTTCTGGCAGGTCAAAAGAGACCTAGCTACCTCCCTGGCTCTCCCCTGATTCAGCTTTTCTACACAGGGTGCTCTGTGTGTAGTGAACTGCCTAGACGAAAGAGTGCCCTAGGTCTCCTAGGGTGCTGTGCCTCTCCCAAAAGCCTGAAGTGTTCCACAGAAAACTGTGCTGAAGTGGAAGTTGCAATGCAAGCTGCCTTTAACCTTGAGATACGGTGACTTCAGGTATGAGGTCCTAGAAGGACTTGTAAGCAGAGAGTTTTTCTCAGTACAGCTCAGACTAGGGGAATGAGGACGACTTCCATGGCATGCTGGATTTTCTAGAATCGTGTTCATGAAACCTTTCTGTAGCTGGGGATACCTAGCTCCCCGAATGAAGCGTGCAGCGTGTTACCCTTCACTCCGCCTACCCATGGGCACCCTGACAGGCCTACGCATCTGAGTGTGGCCCAGCAAGCCCAGGGAAGCCTTGGAGTACTCAGTGTCCTTGTACGGAACGAGTGCTGCCGCGAGGGGTCTAGGAGTCCTGAATACCTTACTAGCGTTCAACTAAAGCAAGAGAGCGACTAAGGCCTCATGGAAGCTGTTGCACGCCTACTCCGCTACATGGCATATCAGGGCCCTCCTTCGAAGCGAGGGCACACTTTGAGTTTCCCTTTAGCTATAAAACAAGACAGGATTAGCTCTGACTCAGAAACTGAAATACCCTGTCTCTTCGTGTAACCTCTTTTTCCCTCTCACAGCCATGCCTGCCGTGAGTATAAGCCTGACAACCACAGTGTTTTTAAGGGAGCTTCAAGGCGCATAAGAGGAGCTTTCAAGGTGGGAAAACAAGGCCAGTCCCATCAGGCACCATCTCCAGGTTGACACGCAGCGTAAGTGTCTCTGGCTTCTGGCAGGTCAAAAGAGACCTAGCTACCTCCCTGGCTCTTCCATGATTCAACTTTTCGACATAAGGTGCTCTGCGTGGAGCGAACTGCTTAGATGAAAGACTGCCCTAGGACTCCTAGGGTCCTGTGCCTCTCCCAAAAGCCTGAAGTGTTACACACAAAACTGTGCTGTAGTGGAAGTTGCAATGCAAGCTGCCTTTTCTCCTTGAGATACGGTGACTTCAGGTATGAGGTCCTAGAAGGACTTGTAAGCAGAGAGTTTTTCTCAGTACCGCTCAGAGTAGGGCAACGAGGACGAATTTCATGGTATGCTGGACTTGCTAGGACCGTGTTCATGAAGCCGTTGGTGAGCTGGGGATATCGAGCTCGCCCAAGGAAGAGTGCAGCGTGTGACTCTTCCCTCGACCTACGCAGGGCCACCCTGAATGGCCTACGGGTCTGAGTGTGGCCCAGCAAGCCCAGGGGAGCCTGGGGGTACTCAGGGTCCCTGTACGGAAACGAGTGCTGCCGCGAGGGGTCTACGAGTCCTGAAACGCTTACTAGCGTTCACCTAAAGCAGAAGAGCGACTAAGGCCTCATGGAAGCTGCTGCACGCCTACTCCGCTGCATGGCATATCAGGGCCCTCCTTCGAAGCTAGGCCTCACTTTGAGTTTCCCTTTAGCTAGAGAACAGGACAGGATGAGCTCTGAATCGGAAACTGGAATACGTGTTTCTTCGTGAAACCTCTTTTTCCCTCTCACAGCCATGCCTGTCGTGAGTATAAGCCCGACACCAACAGTGTTTTTCAGTGAGCTTCTAGGCGCATAAAGGGAGCTTTCATGATGGGACAGCAAGGCTAGCCCCATCACGTCCTGTTTCCAGATTGACACACAACATAAGTAGCTGTGCTTTCTAAGAGGTCAATAGAGACCTAGCTACCTACTTGGCTCTTCCCAGAATCAATTTTTCTGCACAGGGTGTTGTACGTGTAGTGCAGTGCCTAGACAATAGACTGCCCTAGGTCTCTAAGAGCCCTGTGTATGTCCCAAAGCCTGAAGTGTTACAAAGGACACTGTGCTTTAGTGGAAGTTGGAATGCAAGCCGTCTTTCTCCTTGAGCTACGGTGACTTCAGGTATGAGGTCCTCGAAGGACTTCAAAGCAGAGAATTTTACTCAGTACAGCTGAGAATCGAGTGATGAGGCAGACTTCCATGGTTTGCTGGCCTTGCTAGACCGTGTCCCTGAGGCTGATGGTGAGCTGAGGAAATCTAGCTTTCCCAAGAAAGAGTGCAGTTTGTTATCTTTCACTCGGCCTAAAAAGGGGCACACTGAAGGGCCTACGGGTCTGAGTGTGGCCCAGCAAGCCTGGGGAGTCTTGGGGTACTCAGAGTTCTTGTACGGAAATGGGTACTGACATGAGCGGGCTTGGAGTCCTGAGAAGATTAGTACCTTTAAACTAATGCAGAACTGCGACTAAGGCCTCAAGGAAAATGCTGCACAACTACCCTAGTGGAGGGCAAATCAGAGCCCTAGGTCGAGGGTAGGGCGCACGTTGAGATTCCCCTTCGCTCTAGTGCAGGGCAGGATATGCTCCCCACCAGGGCCTGGAAGCACCCTCTTTCTTTCGAGAAAACTCATTTTCTTCCAGAGCCATGCCTGGCGTGAGGACAAGTCCGACAATCACAGTGTTTTTCAGGTAGCTTCAAGGCCGCATGAATGGAGCTTTCAAGAAGGGAAAACAAGGCTTGTCTCCTAAGGCCTCCATTTCCAGGTTGACACGCAGAAGAAGCATCTGTGGTTTCTAACAGGTCAAAAGAGACCTAGCTCCTCACTGGGTTCTTGGAGACTCAACTTTTCTATGCAGGGTGTTCTGCGTGTAGTGAACTGCCTCAATGAAAGAATTCCCTAGGTGTCCTGGGCTCCTGGGCATCTTCCAAAAGCCTGCGGCGTTACACCAGAAAGTGTGCTCTAGTTGCACTTGGACCACAAGCCGACTTTCGCCTAGAGGTTGGTTGACTTCAGCTAGGAGCTGGTAGAAGGAATTGTAAGCAAAGAGTTTTCCTCAGTGCAGCTCGGACTACTGTAAGCAGGCCGACTTGCATGGCATGCTGCACCTACTACAACCGTGTTCCTGAGGCTGTTGGTGAGCTGAGGAAATCGAGCTCCCCGAGGGAGCGTGCATCATGCTGCCCTTCAGTCGGCACAGACACGGGTACTCCGAAGGGCCTACGTGTCTGAATGTTGATCTTCAACTCAGGGGAGCCTGGTGGGGGGTACTCAGTGTCTTTGTACGGAAACGGGTGCAGAGGCAAGGGAGCAGGAGTCCTGAGAAGATTAGTACCGTTAAACCAATGCAGAAGTGCGACTAAGGCCTCATGGAAGCTGCGCACGCCTACGCTGCTGCATGGCATATCAGGGCCCTCCTTCGAAGCTAGGCCTCACTTTGAGATTCCCTTTAGCTATAGAACAGAACAGGATGAGCTCGGACCGAGAAACTGGAATACCCTGTTTCTTCGTGAAACCTGTTTTTCCCTCTCACAGCCATGCCTGCCCGTGAGTATAAGGCTGACAACCACAGGGTTTTTAAGGGAGCTTCAAGACGCATAAGAGGAGCTTTCAAGGTGGCAAAACAAGGCCAGTCCCATCAGGCACCATCTCCAGGCTGACACGCAGCATAAGTGTCTCTGGCTTCTGACAGGTCAAAAGAGACCTAGCTACCTCCCTGGCTGTCCCCTGATTCAGCTTTTCTACACAGGGTGCTCTGTGTGTAGTGAACTGCCTAGACGAAAGAGTGCCCTAGGTCTCCTAGGGTCCTGTGCCTCTCCCAAAAGCCTGAAGTGTTCCACAGAAAACTGTGCTGAAGTGGAAGTTGCAATGCAAGCTGCCTTTAACCTTGAGATACGGTGACTTCAGGTATGAGGTCCTAGAAGGACTTGTAAGCAGAGAGTTTTTCTCAGTACAGCTCAGACTAGGGGAATGAGGACGACTTCCATGGTATGCTGGATTTTCTAGAATCGTGTTCATGAAACCTTTCTGTAGCTGTGGATACCTAGCTCCCCGAATGAAGCGTGCAGCGTGTTACCCTTCACTCCGCCTACCCATGGGCACCCTGACAGGCCTACGCATCTGAGTGTGGCCCAGCAAGCCCAGGGAAGCCTTGGAGTACTCAGTGTCCTTGTACGGAACGAGTGCTGCCGCGAGGGGTCTAGGAGTCCTGAATACCTTACTAGCGTTCAACTAAAGCAAGAGAGCGACTAAGGCCTCATGGAAGCTGTTGCACGCCTACTCCGCTACATGGCATATCAGGGCCCTCCTTCGAAGCGAGGGCACACTTTGAGTTTCCCTTTAGCTATAAAACAAGACAGGATTAGCTCTGACTCAGAAACTGAAATAACCTGTCTCTTCGTGTAACCTCTTTTTCCCTCTCACAGCCATGCCTGCCGTGAGTATAAGCCTGACAACCACAGTGTTTTTAAGGGAGCTTCAAGGCGCATAAGAGGAGCTTTCAAGGTGGGAAAACAAGGCCAGTCCCATCAGGCACCATCTCCAGGTTGACACGCAGCGTAAGTGTCTCTGGCTTCTGGCAGGTCAAAAGAGACCTAGCTACCTCCCTGGCTCTTCCCTGATTCAACTTTTCGACATAAGGTGCTCTGCGTGGAGCGAACTGCTTAGATGAAAGACTGCCCTAGGACTCCTAGGGTCCTGTGCCTCTCCCAAAAGCCTGAAGTGTTACACACAAAACTGTGCTGTAGTGGAAGTTGCAATGCAAGCTGCCTTTTCTCCTTGAGATACGGTGACTTCAGGTATGAGGTCCTAGAAGGACTTGTAAGCAGAGAGTTTTTCTCAGTACCGCTCAGAGTAGGGCAACGAGGACGAATTTCATGGTATGCTGGACTTGCTAGGACCGTGTTCATGAAGCCGTTGGTGAGCTGGGGATATCGAGCTCGCCCAAGGAAGAGTGCAGCGTGTGACTCTTCCCTCGACCTACGCAGGGCCACCCTGAATGGCCTACGGGTCTGAGTGTGGCCCAGCAAGCCCAGGGGAGCCTGGGGGTACTCAGGGTCCCTGTACGGAAACGAGTGCTGCCGCGAGGGGTCTACGAGTCCTGAAACGCTTACTAGCGTTCACCTAAAGCAGAAGAGCGACTAAGGCCTCATGGAAGCTGCTGCACGCCTACTCCGCTGCATGGCATATCAGGGCCCTCCTTCGAAGCTAGGCCTCACTTTGAGTTTCCCTTTAGCTAGAGAACAGGACAGGATGAGCTCTGAATCAGAAACTGGAATACGTGTTTCATCGTGAAACCTCTTTTTCCCTCTCACAGCCATGCCTGTCGTGAGTATAAGCCCGACACCAACAGTGTTTTTCAGTGAGCTTCTAGGCGCATAAAGGGAGCTTTCATGATGGGACAGCAAGGCTAGCCCCATCACGTCCTGTTTCCAGATTGACACACAACATAAGTAGCTGTGCTTTCTAAAAGGTCAAAAGAGACCTAGCTACCTACTTGGCTCTTCCCAGAATCAATTTTTCTGCACAGGGTGTTGTACGTGTAGTGCAGTGCCTAGACAATAGACTGCCCTAGGTCTCTAAGAGCCCTGTGTATGTCCCAAAGCCTGAAGTGTTACAAAGAACACTGTGCTTTAGTGGAAGTTGGAATGCAAGCCGTCTTTCTCCTTGAGCTACGGTGACTTCAGGTATGAGGTCCTCGAAGGACTTCAAAGCAGAGAATTTTACTCAGTACAGCTGAGAATCGAGTGATGAGGCAGACTTCCATGGTTTGCTGGCCTTGCTAGACCGTGTCCCTGAGGCTGATGGTGAGCTGAGGAAATCTAGCTTTCCCAAGAAAGAGTGCAGTTTATCTTTCACTCGGCCTAAAAAGGGGCACACTGAAGGGCGTACGGGTCTGAGTGTGGCCCAGCAAGCCTGGGGAGTCTTGGGGTACTCAGAGTTCTTGTACGGAAATGGGTACTGACATGAGCGGGCCTGGAGTCCTGAGAAGATTAGTACCTTTAAAGTAATGCAGAACTGCGACTAAGGCCTCAAGGAAAATGCTGCACAACTACCCTAGTGGAGGGCAAATCAGAGCCCTAGGTCGAGGGTAGGGCGCACGTTGAGATTCCCCTTCGCTCTAGTGCAGGGCAGGATATGCTCCCCACCAGGGCCTGGAAGCACCCTCTTTCTTTCGAGAAAACTCATTTTCTTCCAGAGCCATGCCTGGCGTGAGGACAAGTCCGACAATCACAGTGTTTTTCAGGTAGCTTCAAGGCCGCATGAATGGAGCTTTCAAGAAGGGAAAACAAGGCTTGTCTCCTAAGGCCTCCATTTCCAGGTTGACACGCAGAAGAAGCATCTGTGGTTTCTAACAGGTCAAAAGAGACCTAGCTCCTCACTGGGTTCTTGGAGAATCAACTTTTCTATGCAGGGTGTTCTGCGTGTAGTGAACTGCCTCAATGAAAGAAATCCCTAGGTGTCCTGGGCTCCTGGGCATCTTCCAAAAGCCTGCGGCGTTACACCAGAAAGTGTGCTCTAGTTGCACTTGGACCACAAACCGACTTTCGCCTAGAGGTTGGTTGACTTCAGCTAGGAGCTGGTAGAAGGAATTGTAAGCAAAGAGTTTTCCTCAGTACAGCTCGGACTACTGTAAGCAGGCCGACTTGCATGGCATGCTGCACCTACTACAACCGTGTTCCTGAGGCTGTTGGTGAGCTGAGGAAATCGAGCTCCCCGAGGGAGCGTGCATCATGCTGCCCTTCAGTCGGCACAGACACGGGTACTCCGAAGGGCCTACGTGTCTGAATGTTGATCTTCAACTCAGGGTAGCCTGGGGGGGGGTACTCAGTGTCTTTGTACGGAAACGGGTGCAGAGGCAAGGGAGCAGGAGTCCTGAGAAGATTAGTACCGTTAAACCAATGCAGAAGTGCGACTAAGGCCTCATGGAAGCTGCGCACGCCTACGCTGCTGCATGGCATATCAGGGCCCTCCTTCGAAGCTAGGCCTCACTTTGAGATTCCCTTTAGCTATAGAACAGAACAGGATGAGCTCGGACCGAGAAACTGGGATACCCTGTTTCTTCGTGAAACCTGTTTTTCCCTCTAACAGCCATGCCTGCCCGTGAGTATAAGGCTGACAACCACAGGGTTTTTAAGGGAGCTTCAAGACGCATAAGAGGAGCTTTCAAGGTGGCAAAACAAGGCCAGTCCCATCAGGCACCATCTCCAGGCTGACACGCAGCATAAGTGTCTCTGGCTTCTGGCAGGTCAAAAGAGACCTAGCTACCTCCCTGGCTCTCCCCTGATTCAGCTTTTCTACACAGGGTGCTCTGTGTGTAGTGAACTGCCTAGACGAAAGAGTGCCCTAGGTCTCCTAGGGTGCTGTGCCTCTCCCAAAAGCCTGAAGTGTTCCACAGAAAACTGTGCTGAAGTGGAAGTTGCAATGCAAGCTGCCTTTAACCTTGAGATACGGTGACTTCAGGTATGAGGTCCTAGAAGGACTTGTAAGCAGAGAGTTTTTCTCAGTACAGCTCAGACTAGGGGAATGAGGACGACTTCCATGGCATGCTGGATTTTCTAGAATCGTGTTCATGAAACCTTTCTGTAGCTGGGGATACCTAGCTCCCCGAATGAAGCGTGCAGCGTGTTACCCTTCACTCCGCCTACCCATGGGCACCCTGACAGGCCTACGCATCTGAGTGTGGCCCAGCAAGCCCAGGGAAGCCTTGGAGTACTCAGTGTCCTTGTACGGAACGAGTGCTGCCGCGAGGGGTCTAGGAGTCCTGAATACCTTACTAGCGTTCAACTAAAGCAAGAGAGCGACTAAGGCCTCATGGAAGCTGTTGCACGCCTACTCCGCTACATGGCATATCAGGGCCCTCCTTCGAAGCGAGGGCACACTTTGAGTTTCCCTTTAGCTATAAAACAAGACAGGATTAGCTCTGACTCAGAAACTGAAATACCCTGTCTCTTCGTGTAACCTCTTTTTCCCTCTCACAGCCATGCCTGCCGTGAGTATAAGCCTGACAACCACAGTGTTTTTAAGGGAGCTTCAAGGCGCATAAGAGGAGCTTTCAAGGTGGGAAAACAAGGCCAGTCCCATCAGGCACCATCTCCAGGTTGACACGCAGCGTAAGTGTCTCTGGCTTCTGGCAGGTCAAAAGAGACCTAGCTACCTCCCTGGCTCTTCCCTGATTCAACTTTTCGACATAAGGTGCTCTGCGTGGAGCGAACTGCTTAGATGAAAGACTGCCCTAGGACTCCTAGGGTCCTGTGCCTCTCCCAAAAGCCTGAAGTGTTACACACAAAACTGTGCTGTAGTGGAAGTTGCAATGCAAGCTGCCTTTTCTCCTTGAGATACGGTGACTTCAGGTATGAGGTCCTAGAAGGACTTGTAAGCAGAGAGTTTTTCTCAGTACCGCTCAGAGTAGGGCAACGAGGACGAATTTCATGGTATGCTGGACTTGCTAGGACCATGTTCATGAAGCCGTTGGTGAGCTGGGGATATCGAGCTCGCCCAAGGAAGAGTGCAGCGTGTGACTCTTCCCTCCACCTACGCAGGGCCACCCTGAATGGCCTACGGGTCTGAGTGTGGCCCAGCAAGCCCAGGGGAGCCTGGGGGTACTCAGGGTCCCTGTACGGAAACGAGTGCTGCCGCGAGGGGTCTACGAGTCCTGAAATGCTTACTAGCGTTCACCTAAAGCAGAAGAGCGACTAAGGCCTCATGGAAGCTGCTGCACGCCTACTCCGCTGCATGGCATATCAGGGCCCTTCTTCGAAGCTAGGCCTCACTTTGAGTTTCCCTTTAGCTAGAGAACAGGACAGGATGAGCTCTGAATCAGAAACTGGAATACGTGTTTCTTCGTGAAACCTCTTTTTCCCTCTCACAGCCATGCCTGTCGTGAGTATAAGCCCGACACCAACAGTGTTTTTCAGTGAGCTTCTAGGCGCATAAAGGGAGCTTTCATGATGGGACAGCAAGGCTAGCCCCATCACGTCCTGTTTCCAGATTGACACACAACATAAGTAGCTGTGCTTTCTAAGAGGTCAAAAGAGACCTAGCTACCTACTTGGCTCTTCCCAGAATCAATTTTTCTGCACAGGGTGTTGTACGTGTAGTGCAGTGCCTAGACAATAGACTGCCCTAGGTCTCTAAGAGCCCTGTGTATGTCCCAAAGCCTGAAGTGTTACAAAGGACACTGTGCTTTAGTGGAAGTTGGAATGCAAGCCGTCTTTCTCCTTGAGCTACGGTGACTTCAGGTATGAAGTCCTCGAAGGACTTCAAAGCAGAGAATTTTACTCAGTACAGCTGAGAATCGAGTGATGAGGCAGACTTCCATGGTTTGCTGGCCTTGCTAGACCGTGTCCCTGAGGCTGATGGTGAGCTGAGGAAATCTAGCTTTCCCAAGAAAGAGTGCAGTTTGTTATCTTTCACTCGGCCTAAAAAGGGGCACACTGAAGGGCCTACGGGTCTGAGTGTGGCCCAGCAAGCCTGGGGAGTCTTGGGGTACTCAGAGTTCTTGTACGGAAATGGGTACTGACATGAGCGGGCCTGGAGTCCTGAGAAGATTAGTACCTTTAAAGTAATGCAGAACTGCGACTAAGGCCTCAAGGAAAATGCTGCACAACTACCCTAGTGGAGGGCAAATCAGAGCCCTAGGTCGAGGGTAGGGCGCACGTTGAGATTCCCCTTCGCTCTAGTGCAGGGCAGGATATGCTCCCCACCAGGGCCTGGAAGCACCCTCTTTCTTTCGAGAAAACTCATTTTCTTCCAGAGCCATGCCTGGCGTGAGGACAAGTCCGACAATCACAGTGTTTTTCAGGTAGCTTCAAGGCCGCATGAATGGAGCTTTCAAGAAGGGAAAACAAGGCTTGTCTCCTAAGGCCTCCATTTCCAGGTTGACACGCAGAAGAAGCATCTGTGGTTTCTAACAGGTCAAAAGAGACCTAGCTCCTCACTGGGTTCTTGGAGAATCAACTTTTCTATGCAGGGTGTTCTGCGTGTAGTGAACTGCCTCAATGAAAGAAATCCCTAGGTGTCCTGGGCTCCTGGGCATCTTCCAAAAGCCTGCGGCGTTACACCAGAAAGTGTGCTCTAGTTGCACTTGGACCACAAACCGACTTTCGCCTAGAGGTTGGTTGACTTCAGCTAGGAGCTGGTAGAAGGAATTGTAAGCAAAGAGTTTTCCTCAGTACAGCTCGGACTACTGTAAGCAGGCCGACTTGCATGGCATGCTGCACCTACTACAACCGTGTTCCTGAGGCTGTTGGTGAGCTGAGGAAATCGAGCTCCCCGAGGGAGCGTGCATCATGCTGCCCTTCAGTCGGCACAGACACGGGTACTCCGAAGGGCCTACGTGTCTGAATGTTGATCTTCAACTCAGGGTAGCCTGGGGGGGGGTACTCAGTGTCTTTGTACGGAAACGGGTGCAGAGGCAAGGGAGCAGGAGTCCTGAGAAGATTAGTACCGTTAAACCAATGCAGAAGTGCGACTAAGGCCTCATGGAAGCTGCGCACGCCTACGCTGCTGCATGGCATATCAGGGCCCTCCTTCGAAGCTAGGCCTCACTTTGAGATTCCCTTTAGCTATAGAACAGAACAGGATGAGCTCGGACCGAGAAACTGGGATACCCTGTTTCTTCGTGAAACCTGTTTTTCCCTCTCACAGCCATGCCTGCCCGTGAGTATAAGGCTGACAACCACAGGGTTTTTAAGGGAGCTTCAAGACGCATAAGAGGAGCTTTCAAGGTGGCAAAACAAGGCCAGTCCCATCAGGCACCATCTCCAGGCTGACACGCAGCATAAGTGTCTCTGGCTTCTGGCAGGTCAAAAGAGACCTAGCTACCTCCCTGGCTCTCCCCTGATTCAGCTTTTCTACACAGGGTGCTCTGTGTGTAGTGAACTGCCTAGACGAAAGAGTGCCCTAGGTCTCCTAGGGTGCTGTGCCTCTCCCAAAAGCCTGAAGTGTTCCACAGAAAACTGTGCTGAAGTGGAAGTTGCAATGCAAGCTGCCTTTAACCTTGAGATACGGTGACTTCAGGTATGAGGTCCTAGAAGGACTTGTAAGCAGAGAGTTTTTCTCAGTACAGCTCAGACTAGGGGAATGAGGACGACTTCCATGGCATGCTGGATTTTCTAGAATCGTGTTCATGAAACCTTTCTGTAGCTGGGGATACCTAGCTCCCCGAATGAAGCGTGCAGCGTGTTACCCTTCACTCCGCCTACCCATGGGCACCCTGACAGGCCTACGCATCTGAGTGTGGCCCAGCAAGCCCAGGGAAGCCTTGGAGTACTCAGTGTCCTTGTACGGAACGAGTGCTGCCGCGAGGGGTCTAGGAGTCCTGAATACCTTACTAGCGTTCAACTAAAGCAAGAGAGCGACTAAGGCCTCATGGAAGCTGTTGCACGCCTACTCCGCTACATGGCATATCAGGGCCCTCCTTCGAAGCGAGGGCACACTTTGAGTTTCCCTTTAGCTATAAAACAAGACAGGATTAACTCTGACTCAGAAACTGAAATACCCTGTCTCTTCGTGTAACCTCTTTTTCCCTCTCACAGCCATGCCTGCCGTGAGTATAAGCCTGACAACCACAGTGTTTTTAAGGGAGCTTCAAGGCGCATAAGAGGAGCTTTCAAGGTGGGAAAACAAGGCCAGTCCCATCAGGCACCATCTCCAGGTTGACACGCAGCGTAAGTGTCTCTGGCTTCTGGCAGGTCAAAAGAGACCTAGCTACCTCCCTGGCTCTTCCCTGATTCAACTTTTCGACATAAGGTGCTCTGCGTGGAGCGAACTGCTTAGATGAAAGACTGCCCTAGGACTCCTAGGGTCCTGTGCCTCTCCCAAAAGCCTGAAGTGTTACACACAAAACTGTGCTGTAGTGGAAGTTGCAATGCAAGCTGCCTTTTCTCCTTGAGATACGGTGACTTCAGGTATGAGGTCCTAGAAGGACTTGTAAGCAGAGAGTTTTTCTCAGTACCGCTCAGAGTAGGGCAACGAGGACGAATTTCATGGTATGCTGGACTTGCTAGGACCGTGTTCATGAAGCCGTTGGTGAGCTGGGGATATCGAGCTCGCCCAAGGAAGAGTGCAGCGTGTGACTCTTCCCTCGACCTACGCAGGGCCACCCTGAATGGCCTACGGGTCTGAGTGTGGCCCAGCAAGCCCAGGGGAGCCTGGGGGTACTCAGGGTCCCTGTACGGAAACGAGTGCTGCCGCGAGGGGTCTACGAGTCCTGAAACGCTTACTAGCGTTCACCTAAAGCAGAAGAGCGACTAAGGCCTCATGGAAGCTGCTGCACGCCTACTCCGCTGCATGGCATATCAGGGCCCTCCTTCGAAGCTAGGCCTCACTTTGAGTTTCCCTTTAGCTAGAGAACAGGACAGGATGAGCTCTGAATCAGAAACTGGAATACGTGTTTCTTCGTGAAACCTCTTTTTCCCTCTCACAGCCATGCCTGTCGTGAGTATAAGCCCGACACCAACAGTGTTTTTCAGTGAGCTTCTAGGCGCATAAAGGGAGCTTTCATGATGGGACAGCAAGGCTAGCCCCATCACGTCCTGTTTCCAGATTGACACACAACATAAGTAGCTGTGCTTTCTAAGAGGTCAAAAGAGACCTAGCTACCTACTTGGCTCTTCCCAGAATCAATTTTTCTGCACAGGGTGTTGTACGTGTAGTGCAGTGCCTAGACAATAGACTGCCCTAGGTCTCTAAGAGCCCTGTGTATGTCCCAAAGCCTGAAGTGTTACAAAGGACACTGTGCTTTAGTGGAAGTTGGAATGCAAGCCGTCTTTCTCCTTGAGCTACGGTGACTTCAGGTATGAGGTCCTCGAAGGACTTCAAAGCAGAGAATTTTACTCAGTACAGCTGAGAATCGAGTGATGAGGCAGACTTCCATGGTTTGCTGGCCTTGCTAGACCGTGTCCCTGAGGCTGATGGTGAGCTGAGGAAATCTAGCTTTCCCAAGAAAGAGTGCAGTTTGTTATCTTTCACTCGGCCTAAAAAGGGGCACACTGAAGGGCCTACGGGTCTGAGTGTGGCCCAGCAAGCCTGGGGAGTCTTGGGGTACTCAGAGTTCTTGTACGGAAATGGGTACTGACATGAGCGGGCCTGGAGTCCTGAGAAGATTAGTTCCTTTAAACTAATGCAGAACTGCGACTAAGGCCTCAAGGAAAATGCTGCACAACTACCCTAGTGGAGGGCAAATCAGAGCCCTAGGTCGAGGGTAGGGCGCACGTTGAGATTCCCCTTCGCTCTAGTGCAGGGCAGGATATGCTCCCCACCAGGGCCTGGAAGCACCCTCTTTCTTTCGAGAAAACTCATTTTCTTCCAGAGCCATGCCTGGCGTGAGGACAAGTCCGACAATCACAGTGTTTTTCAGGTAGCTTCAAGGCCGCATGAATGGAGCTTTCAAGAAGGGAAAACAAGGCTTGTCTCCTAAGGCCTCCATTTCCAGGTTGACACGCAGAAGAAGCATCTGTGGTTTCTAACAGGTCAAAAGAGACCTAGCTCCTCACTGGGTTCTTGGAGAATCAACTTTTCTATGCAGGGTGTTCTGCGTGTAGTGAACTGCCTCAATGAAAGAAATCCCTAGGTGTCCTGGGCTCCTGGGCATCTTCCAAAAGCCTGCGGCGTTACACCAGAAAGTGTGCTCTAGTTGCACTTGGACCACAAACCGACTTTCGCCTAGAGGTTGGTTGACTTCAGCTAGGAGCTGGTAGAAGGAATTGTAAGCAAAGAGTTTTCCTCAGTACAGCTCGGACTACTGTAAGCAGGCCGACTTGCATGGCATGCTGCACCTACTACAACCGTGTTCCTGAGGCTGTTGGTGAGCTGAGGAAATCGAGCTCCCCGAGGGAGCGTGCATCATGCTGCCCTTCAGTCGGCACAGACACGGGTACTCCGAAGGGCCTACGTGTCTGAATGTTGATCTTCAACTCAGGGTAGCCTGGGGGGGGGTACTCAGTGTCTTTGTACGGAAACGGGTGCAGAGGCAAGGGAGCAGGAGTCCTGAGAAGATTAGTACCGTTAAACCAATGCAGAAGTGCGACTAAGGCCTCATGGAAGCTGCGCACGCCTACGCTGCTGCATGGCATATCAGGGCCCTCCTTCGAAGCTAGGCCTCACTTTGAGATTCCCTTTAGCTATAGAACAGAACAGGATGAGCTCGGACCGAGAAACTGGGATACCCTGTTTCTTCGTGAAACCTGTTTTTCCCTCTCACAGCCATGCCTGCCCGTGAGTATAAGGCTGACAACCACAGGGTTTTTAAGGGAGCTTCAAGACGCATAAGAGGAGCTTTCAAGGTGGCAAAACAAGGCCAGTCCCATCAGGCACCATCTCCAGGCTGACACGCAGCATAAGTGTCTCTGGCTTCTGGCAGGTCAAAAGAGACCTAGCTACCTCCCTGGCTCTCCCCTGATTCAGCTTTTCTACACAGGGTGCTCTGTGTGTAGTGAACTGCCTAGACGAAAGAGTGCCCTAGGTCTCCTAGGGTGCTGTGCCTCTCCCAAAAGCCTGAAGTGTTCCACAGAAAACTGTGCTGAAGTGGAAGTTGCAATGCAAGCTGCCTTTAACCTTGAGATACGGTGACTTCAGGTATGAGGTCCTAGAAGGACTTGTAAGCAGAGAGTTTTTCTCAGTACAGCTCAGACTAGGGGAATGAGGACGACTTCCATGGCATGCTGGATTTTCTAGAATCGTGTTCATGAAACCTTTCTGTAGCTGGGGATACCTAGCTCCCCGAATGAAGCGTGCAGCGTGTTACCCTTCACTCCGCCTACCCATGGGCACCCTGACAGGCCTACGCATCTGAGTGTGGCCCAGCAAGCCCAGGGAAGCCTTGGAGTACTCAGTGTCCTTGTACGGAACGAGTGCTGCCGCGAGGGGTCTAGGAGTCCTGAATACCTTACTAGCGTTCAACTAAAGCAAGAGAGCGACTAAGGCCTCATGGAAGCTGTTGCACGCCTACTCCGCTACATGGCATATCAGGGCCCTCCTTCGAAGCGAGGGCACACTTTGAGTTTCCCTTTAGCTATAAAACAAGACAGGATTAGCTCTGACTCAGAAACTGAAATACCCTGTCTCTTCGTGTAACCTCTTTTTCCCTCTCACAGCCATGCCTGCCGTGAGTATAAGCCTGACAACCACAGTGTTTTTAAGGGAGCTTCAAGGCGCATAAGAGGAGCTTTCAAGGTGGGAAAACAAGGCCAGTCCCATCAGGCACCATCTCCAGGTTGACACGCAGCGTAAGTGTCTCTGGCTTCTGGCAGGTCAAAAGAGACCTAGCTACCTCCCTGGCTCTTCCCTGATTCAACTTTTCGACATAAGGTGCTCTGCGTGGAGCGAACTGCTTAGATGAAAGACTGCCCTAGGACTCCTAGGGTCCTGTGCCTCTCCCAAAAGCCTGAAGTGTTACACACAAAACTGTGCTGTAGTGGAAGTTGCAATGCAAGCTGCCTTTTCTCCTTGAGATACGGTGACTTCAGGTATGAGGTCCTAGAAGGACTTGTAAGCAGAGAGTTTTTCTCAGTACCGCTCAGAGTAGGGCAACGAGGACGAATTTCATGGTATGCTGGACTTGCTAGGACCGTGTTCATGAAGCCGTTGGTGAGCTGGGGATATCGAGCTCGCCCAAGGAAGAGTGCAGCGTGTGACTCTTCCCTCGACCTACGCAGGGCCACCCTGAATGGCCTACGGGTCTGAGTGTGGCCCAGCAAGCCCAGGGGAGCCTGGGGGTACTCAGGGTCCCTGTACGGAAACGAGTGCTGCCGCGAGGGGTCTACGAGTCCTGAAACGCTTACTAGCGTTCACCTAAAGCAGAAGAGCGACTAAGGCCTCATGGAAGCTGCTGCACGCCTACTCCGCTGCATGGCATATCAGGGCCCTCCTTCGAAGCTAGGCCTCACTTTGAGTTTCCCTTTAGCTAGAGAACAGGACAGGATGAGCTCTGAATCAGAAACTGGAATACGTGTTTCTTCGTGAAACCTCTTTTTCCCTCTCACAGCCATGCCTGTCGTGAGTATAAGCCCGACACCAACAGTGTTTTTCAGTGAGCTTCTAGGCGCATAAAGGGAGCTTTCATGATGGGACAGCAAGGCTAGCCCCATCACGTCCTGTTTCCAGATTGACACACAACATAAGTAGCTGTGCTTTCTAAGAGGTCAAAAGAGACCTAGCTACCTACTTGGCTCTTCCCAGAATCAATTTTTCTGCACAGGGTGTTGTACGTGTAGTGCAGTGCCTAGACAATAGACTGCCCTAGGTCTCTAAGAGCCCTGTGTATGTCCCAAAGCCTGAAGTGTTACAAAGGACACTGTGCTTTAGTGGAAGTTGGAATGCAAGCCGTCTTTCTCCTTGAGCTACGGTGACTTCAGGTATGAGGTCCTCGAAGGACTTCAAAGCAGAGAATTTTTCTCAGTACAGCTGAGAATCGAGTGATGAGGCAGACTTCCATGGTTTGCTGGCCTTGCTAGACCGTGTCCCTGAGGCTGATGGTGAGCTGAGGAAATCTAGCTTTCCCAAGAAAGAGTGCAGTTTGTTATCTTTCACTCGGCCTAAAAAGGGGCACACTGAAGGGCCTACGGGTCTGAGTGTGGCCCAGCAAGCCTGGGGAGTCTTGGGGTACTCAGAGTTCTTGTACGGAAATGGGTACTGACATGAGCGGGCCTGGAGTCCTGAGAAGATTAGTACCTTTAAAGTAATGCAGAACTGCGACTAAGGCCTCAAGGAAAATGCTGCACAACTACCCTAGTGGAGGGCAAATCAGAGCCCTAGGTCGAGGGTAGGGCGCACGTTGAGATTCCCCTTCGCTCTAGTGCAGGGCAGGATATGCTCCCCACCAGGGCCTGGAAGCACCCTCTTTCTTTCGAGAAAACTCATTTTCTTCCAGAGCCATGCCTGGCGTGAGGACAAGTCCGACAATCACAGTGTTTTTCAGGTAGCTTCAAGGCCGCATGAATGGAGCTTTCAAGAAGGGAAAACAAGGCTTGTCTCCTAAGGCCTCCATTTCCAGGTTGACACGCAGAAGAAGCATCTGTGGTTTCTAACAGGTCAAAAGAGACCTAGCTCCTCACTGGGTTCTTGGAGAATCAACTTTTCTATGCAGGGTGTTCTGCGTGTAGTGAACTGCCTCAATGAAAGAAATCCCTAGGTGTCCTGGGCTCCTGGGCATCTTCCAAAAGCCTGCGGCGTTACACCAGAAAGTGTGCTCTAGTTGCACTTGGACCACAAACCGACTTTCGCCTAGAGGTTGGTTGACTTCAGCTAGGAGCTGGTAGAAGGAATTGTAAGCAAAGAGTTTTCCTCAGTACAGCTCGGACTACTGTAAGCAGGCCGACTTGCATGGCATGCTGCACCTACTACAACCGTGTTCCTGAGGCTGTTGGTGAGCTGAGGAAATCGAGCTCCCCGAGGGAGCGTGCATCATGCTGCCCTTCAGTCGGCACAGACACGGGTACTCCGAAGGGCCTACGTGTCTGAATGTTGATCTTCAACTCAGGGTAGCCTGGGGGGGGGTACTCAGTGTCTTTGTACGGAAACGGGTGCAGAGGCAAGGGAGCAGGAGTCCTGAGAAGATTAGTACCGTTAAACCAATGCAGAAGTGCGACTAAGGCCTCATGGAAGCTGCGCACGCCTACGCTGCTGCATGGCATATCAGGGCCCTCCTTCGAAGCTAGGCCTCACTTTGAGATTCCCTTTAGCTATAGAACAGAACAGGATGAGCTCGGACCGAGAAACTGGGATACCCTGTTTCTTCGTGAAACCTGTTTTTCCCTCTCACAGCCATGCCTGCCCGTGAGTATAAGGCTGACAACCACAGGGTTTTTAAGGGAGCTTCAAGACGCATAAGAGGAGCTTTCAAGGTGGCAAAACAAGGCCAGTCCCATCAGGCACCATCTCCAGGCTGACACGCAGCATAAGTGTCTCTGGCTTCTGGCAGGTCAAAAGAGACCTAGCTACCTCCCTGGCTCTCCCCTGATTCAGCTTTTCTACACAGGGTGCTCTGTGTGTAGTGAACTGCCTAGACGAAAGAGTGCCCTAGGTCTCCTAGGGTGCTGTGCCTCTCCCAAAAGCCTGAAGTGTTCCACAGAAAACTGTGCTGAAGTGGAAGTTGCAATGCAAGCTGCCTTTAACCTTGAGATACGGTGACTTCAGGTATGAGGTCCTAGAAGGACTTGTAAGCAGAGAGTTTTTCTCAGTACAGCTCAGACTAGGGGAATGAGGACGACTTCCATGGCATGCTGGATTTTCTAGAATCGTGTTCATGAAACCTTTCTGTAGCTGGGGATACCTAGCTCCCCGAATGAAGCGTGCAGCGTGTTACCCTTCACTCCGCCTACCCATGGGCACCCTGACAGGCCTACGCATCTGAGTGTGGCCCAGCAAGCCCAGGGAAGCCTTGGAGTACTCAGTGTCCTTGTACGGAACGAGTGCTGCCGCGAGGGGTCTAGGAGTCCTGAATACCTTACTAGCGTTCAACTAAAGCAAGAGAGCGACTAAGGCCTCATGGAAGCTGTTGCACGCCTACTCCGCTACATGGCATATCAGGGCCCTCCTTCGAAGCGAGGGCACACTTTGAGTTTCCCTTTAGCTATAAAACAAGACAGGATTAGCTCTGACTCAGAAACTGAAATACCCTGTCTCTTCGTGTAACCTCTTTTTCCCTCTCACAGCCATGCCTGCCGTGAGTATAAGCCTGACAACCACAGTGTTTTTAAGGGAGCTTCAAGGCGCATAAGAGGAGCTTTCAAGGTGGGAAAACAAGGCCAGTCCCATCAGGCACCATCTCCAGGTTGACATGCAGCGTAAGTGTCTCTGGCTTCTGGCAGGTCAAAAGAGACCTAGCTACCTCCCTGGCTCTTCCCTGATTCAACTTTTCGACATAAGGTGCTCTGCGTGGAGCGAACTGCTTAGATGAAAGACTGCCCTAGGACTCCTAGGGTCCTGTGCCTCTCCCAAAAGCCTGAAGTGTTACACACAAAACTGTGCTGTAGTGGAAGTTGCAATGCAAGCTGCCTTTTCTCCTTGAGATACGGTGACTTCAGGTATGAGGTCCTAGAAGGACTTGTAAGCAGAGAGTTTTTCTCAGTACCGCTCAGAGTAGGGCAACGAGGACGAATTTCATGGTATGCTGGACTTGCTAGGACCGTGTTCATGAAGCCGTTGGTGAGCTGGGGATATCGAGCTCGCCCAAGGAAGAGTGCAGCGTGTGACTCTTCCCTCGACCTACGCAGGGCCACCCTGAATGGCCTACGGGTCTGAGTGTGGCCCAGCAAGCCCAGGGGAGCCTGGGGGTACTCAGGGTCCCTGTACGGAAACGAGTGCTGCCGCGAGGGGTCTACGAGTCCTGAAACGCTTACTAGCGTTCACCTAAAGCAGAAGAGCGACTAAGGCCTCATGGAAGCTGCTGCACGCCTACTCCGCTGCATGGCATATCAGGGCCCTTCTTCGAAGCTAGGCCTCACTTTGAGTTTCCCTTTAGCTAGAGAACAGGACAGGATGAGCTCTGAATCAGAAACTGGAATACGTGTTTCTTCGTGAAACCTCTTTTTCCCTCTCACAGCCATGCCTGTCGTGAGTATAAGCCCGACACCAACAGTGTTTTTCAGTGAGCTTCTAGGCGCATAAAGGGAGCTTTCATGATGGGGCAGCAAGGCTAGCCCCATCACGTCCTGTTTCCAGATTGACACACAACATAAGTAGCTGTGCTTTCTAAGAGGTCAATAGAGACCTAGCTACCTACTTGGCTCTTCCCAGAATCAATTTTTCTGCACAGGGTGTTGTACGTGTAGTGCAGTGCCTAGACAATAGACTGCCCTAGGTCTCTAAGAGCCCTGTGTATGTCCCAAAGCCTGAAGTGTTACAAAGGACACTGTGCTTTAGTGGAAGTTGGAATGCAAGCCGTCTTTCTCCTTGAGCTACGGTGACTTCAGGTATGAAGTCCTCGAAGGACTTCAAAGCAGAGAATTTTACTCAGTACAGCTGAGAATCGAGTGATGAGGCAGACTTCCATGGTTTGCTGGCCTTGCTAGACCGTGTCCCTGAGGCTGATGGTGAGCTGAGGAAATCTAGCTTTCCCAAGAAAGAGTGCAGTTTGTTATCTTTCACTCGGCCTAAAAAGGGGCACACTGAAGGGCCTACGGGTCTGAGTGTGGCCCAGCAAGCCTGGGGAGTCTTGGGGTACTCAGAGTTCTTGTACGGAAATGGGTACTGACATGAGCGGGCCTGGAGTCCTGAGAAGATTAGTACCTTTAAAGTAATGCAGAACTGCGACTAAGGCCTCAAGGAAAATGCTGCACAACTACCCTAGTGGAGGGCAAATCAGAGCCCTAGGTCGAGGGTAGGGCGCACGTTGAGATTCCCCTTCGCTCTAGTGCAGGGCAGGATATGCTCCCCACCAGGGCCTGGAAGCACCCTCTTTCTTTCGAGAAAACTCATTTTCTTCCAGAGCCATGCCTGGCGTGAGGACAAGTCCGACAATCACAGTGTTTTTCAGGTAGCTTCAAGGCCGCATGAATGGAGCTTTCAAGAAGGGAAAACAAGGCTTGTCTCCTAAGGCCTCCATTTCCAGGTTGACACGCAGAAGAAGCATCTGTGGTTTCTAACAGGTCAAAAGAGACCTAGCTCCTCACTGGGTTCTTGGAGAATCAACTTTTCTATGCAGGGTGTTCTGCGTGTAGTGAACTGCCTCAATGAAAGAAATCCCTAGGTGTCCTGGGCTCCTGGGCATCTTCCAAAAGCCTGCGGCGTTACACCAGAAAGTGTGCTCTAGTTGCACTTGGACCACAAACCGACTTTCGCCTAGAGGTTGGTTGACTTCAGCTAGGAGCTGGTAGAAGGAATTGTAAGCAAAGAGTTTTCCTCAGTACAGCTCGGACTACTGTAAGCAGGCCGACTTGCATGGCATGCTGCACCTACTACAACCGTGTTCCTGAGGCTGTTGGTGAGCTGAGGAAATCGAGCTCCCCGAGGGAGCGTGCATCATGCTGCCCTTCAGTCGGCACAGACACGGGTACTCCGAAGGGCCTACGTGTCTGAATGTTGATCTTCAACTCAGGGTAGCCTGGGGGGGGGGTACTCAGTGTCTTTGTACGGAAACGGGTGCAGAGGCAAGGGAGCAGGAGTCCTGAGAAGATTAGTACCGTTAAACCAATGCAGAAGTGCGACTAAGGCCTCATGGAAGCTGCGCACGCCTACGCTGCTGCATGGCATATCAGGGCCCTCCTTCGAAGCTAGGCCTCACTTTGAGATTCCCTTTAGCTATAGAACAGAACAGGATGAGCTCGGACCGAGAAACTGGGATACCCTGTTTCTTCGTGAAACCTGTTTTTCCCTCTCACAGCCATGCCTGCCCGTGAGTATAAGGCTGACAACCACAGGGTTTTTAAGGGAGCTTCAAGACGCATAAGAGGAGCTTTCAAGGTGGCAAAACAAGGCCAGTCCCATCAGGCACCATCTCCAGGCTGACACGCAGCATAAGTGTCTCTGGCTTCTGGCAGGTCAAAAGAGACCTAGCTACCTCCCTGGCTCTCCCCTGATTCAGCTTTTCTACACAGGGTGCTCTGTGTGTAGTGAACTGCCTAGACGAAAGAGTGCCCTAGGTCTCCTAGGGTGCTGTGCCTCTCCCAAAAGCCTGAAGTGTTCCACAGAAAACTGTGCTGAAGTGGAAGTTGCAATGCAAGCTGCCTTTAACCTTGAGATACGGTGACTTCAGGTATGAGGTCCTAGAAGGACTTGTAAGCAGAGAGTTTTTCTCAGTACAGCTCAGACTAGGGGAATGAGGACGACTTCCATGGCATGCTGGATTTTCTAGAATCGTGTTCATGAAACCTTTCTGTAGCTGGGGATACCTAGCTCCCCGAATGAAGCGTGCAGCGTGTTACCCTTCACTCCGCCTACCCATGGGCACCCTGACAGGCCTACGCATCTGAGTGTGGCCCAGCAAGCCCAGGGAAGCCTTGGAGTACTCAGTGTCCTTGTACGGAACGAGTGCTGCCGCGAGGGGTCTAGGAGTCCTGAATACCTTACTAGCGTTCAACTAAAGCAAGAGAGCGACTAAGGCCTCATGGAAGCTGTTGCACGCCTACTCCGCTACATGGCATATCAGGGCCCTCCTTCGAAGCGAGGGCACACTTTGAGTTTCCCTTTAGCTATAAAACAAGACAGGATTAGCTCTGACTCAGAAACTGAAATACCCTGTCTCTTCGTGTAACCTCTTTTTCCCTCTCACAGCCATGCCTGCCGTGAGTATAAGCCTGACAACCACAGTGTTTTTAAGGGAGCTTCAAGGCGCATAAGAGGAGCTTTCAAGGTGGGAAAACAAGGCCAGTCCCATCAGGCACCATCTCCAGGTTGACACGCAGCGTAAGTGTCTCTGGCTTCTGGCAGGTCAAAAGAGACCTAGCTACCTCCCTGGCTCTTCCCTGATTCAACTTTTCGACATAAGGTGCTCTGCGTGGAGCGAACTGCTTAGATGAAAGACTGCCCTAGGACTCCTAGGGTCCTGTGCCTCTCCCAAAAGCCTGAAGTGTTACACACAAAACTGTGCTGTAGTGGAAGTTGCAATGCAAGCTGCCTTTTCTCCTTGAGATACGGTGACTTCAGGTATGAGGTCCTAGAAGGACTTGTAAGCAGAGAGTTTTTCTCAGTACCGCTCAGAGTAGGGCAACGAGGACGAATTTCATGGTATGCTGGACTTGCTAGGACCGTGTTCATGAAGCCGTTGGTGAGCTGGGGATATCGAGCTCGCCCAAGGAAGAGTGCAGCGTGTGACTCTTCCCTCGACCTACGCAGGGCCACCCTGAATGGCCTACGGGTCTGAGTGTGGCCCAGCAAGCCCAGGGGAGCCTGGGGGTACTCAGGGTCCCTGTACGGAAACGAGTGCTGCCGCGAGGGGTCTACGAGTCCTGAAACGCTTACTAGCGTTCACCTAAAGCAGAAGAGCGACTAAGGCCTCATGGAAGCTGCTGCACGCCTACTCCGCTGCATGGCATATCAGGGCCCTTCTTCGAAGCTAGGCCTCACTTTGAGTTTCCCTTTAGCTAGAGAACAGGACAGGATGAGCTCTGAATCAGAAACTGGAATACGTGTTTCTTCGTGAAACCTCTTTTTCCCTCTCACAGCCATGCCTGTCGTGAGTATAAGCCCGACACCAACAGTGTTTTTCAGTGAGCTTCTAGGCGCATAAAGGGAGCTTTCATGATGGGACAGCAAGGCTAGCCCCATCACGTCCTGTTTCCAGATTGACACACAACATAAGTAGCTGTGCTTTCTAAGAGGTCAAAAGAGACCTAGCTACCTACTTGGCTCTTCCCAGAATCAATTTTTCTGCACAGGGTGTTGTACGTGTAGTGCAGTGCCTAGACAATAGACTGCCCTAGGTCTCTAAGAGCCCTGTGTATGTCCCAAAGCCTGAAGTGTTACAAAGGACACTGTGCTTTAGTGGAAGTTGGAATGCAAGCCGTCTTTCTCCTTGAGCTACGGTGACTTCAGGTATGAGGTCCTCGAAGGACTTCAAAGCAGAGAATTTTACTCAGTACAGCTGAGAATCGAGTGATGAGGCAGACTTCCATGGTTTGCTGGCCTTGCTAGACCGTGTCCCTGAGGCTGATGGTGAGCTGAGGAAATCTAGCTTTCCCAAGGAAGAGTGCAGTTTGTTATCTTTCACTCGGCCTAAAAAGGGGCACACTGAAGGGCCTACGGGTCTGAGTGTGGCCCAGCAAGCCTGGGGAGTCTTGGGGTACTCAGAGTTCTTGTACGGAAATGGGTACTGACATGAGCGGGCCTGGAGTCCTGAGAAGATTAGTACCTTTAAAGTAATGCAGAACTGCGACTAAGGCCTCAAGGAAAATGCTGCACAACTACCCTAGTGGAGGGCAAATCAGAGCCCTAGGTCGAGGGTAGGGCGCACGTTGAGATTCCCCTTCGCTCTAGTGCAGGGCAGGATATGCTCCCCACCAGGGCCTGGAAGCACCCTCTTTCTTTCGAGAAAACTCATTTTCTTCCAGAGCCATGCCTGGCGTGAGGACAAGTCCGACAATCACAGTGTTTTTCAGGTAGCTTCAAGGCCGCATGAATGGAGCTTTCAAGAAGGGAAAACAAGGCTTGTCTCCTAAGGCCTCCATTTCCAGGTTGACACGCAGAAGAAGCATCTGTGGTTTCTAACAGGTCAAAAGAGACCTAGCTCCTCACTGGGTTCTTGGAGAATCAACTTTTCTATGCAGGGTGTTCTGCGTGTAGTGAACTGCCTCAATGAAAGAAATCCCTAGGTGTCCTGGGCTCCTGGGCATCTTCCAAAAGCCTGCGGCGTTACACCAGAAAGTGTGCTCTAGTTGCACTTGGACCACAAACCGACTTTCGCCTAGAGGTTGGTTGACTTCAGCTAGGAGCTGGTAGAAGGAATTGTAAGCAAAGAGTTTTCCTCAGTACAGCTCGGACTACTGTAAGCAGGCCGACTTGCATGGCATGCTGCACCTACTACAACCGTGTTCCTGAGGCTGTTGGTGAGCTGAGGAAATCGAGCTCCCCGAGGGAGCGTGCATCATGCTGCCCTTCAGTCGGCACAGACACGGGTACTCCGAAGGGCCTACGTGTCTGAATGTTGATCTTCAACTCAGGGTAGCCTGGGGGGGGGTACTCAGTGTCTTTGTACGGAAACGGGTGCAGAGGCAAGGGAGCAGGAGTCCTGAGAAGATTAGTACCGTTAAACCAATGCAGAAGTGCGACTAAGGCCTCATGGAAGCTGCGCACGCCTACGCTGCTGCATGGCATATCAGGGCCCTCCTTCGAAGCTAGGCCTCACTTTGAGATTCCCTTTAGCTATAGAACAGAACAGGATGAGCTCGGACCGAGAAACTGGGATACCCTGTTTCTTCGTGAAACCTGTTTTTCCCTCTCACAGCCATGCCTGCCCGTGAGTATAAGGCTGACAACCACAGGGTTTTTAAGGGAGCTTCAAGACGCATAAGAGGAGCTTTCAAGGTGGCAAAACAAGGCCAGTCCCATCAGGCACCATCTCCAGGCTGACACGCAGCATAAGTGTCTCTGGCTTCTGGCAGGTCAAAAGAGACCTAGCTACCTCCCTGGCTCTCCCCTGATTCAGCTTTTCTACACAGGGTGCTCTGTGTGTAGTGAACTGCCTAGACGAAAGAGTGCCCTAGGTCTCCTAGGGTGCTGTGCCTCTCCCAAAAGCCTGAAGTGTTCCACAGAAAACTGTGCTGAAGTGGAAGTTGCAATGCAAGCTGCCTTTAACCTTGAGATACGGTGACTTCAGGTATGAGGTCCTAGAAGGACTTGTAAGCAGAGAGTTTTTCTCAGTACAGCTCAGACTAGGGGAATGAGGACGACTTCCATGGCATGCTGGATTTTCTAGAATCGTGTTCATGAAACCTTTCTGTAGCTGGGGATACCTAGCTCCCCGAATGAAGCGTGCAGCGTGTTACCCTTCACTCCGCCTACCCATGGGCACCCTGACAGGCCTACGCATCTGAGTGTGGCCCAGCAAGCCCAGGGAAGCCTTGGAGTACTCAGTGTCCTTGTACGGAACGAGTGCTGCCGCGAGGGGTCTAGGAGTCCTGAATACCTTACTAGCGTTCAACTAAAGCAAGAGAGCGACTAAGGCCTCATGGAAGCTGTTGCACGCCTACTCCGCTACATGGCATATCAGGGCCCTCCTTCGAAGCGAGGGCACACTTTGAGTTTCCCTTTAGCTATAAAACAAGACAGGATTAGCTCTGACTCAGAAACTGAAATACCCTGTCTCTTCGTGTAACCTCTTTTTCCCTCTCACAGCCATGCCTGCCGTGAGTATAAGCCTGACAACCACAGTGTTTTTAAGGGAGCTTCAAGGCGCATAAGAGGAGCTTTCAAGGTGGGAAAACAAGGCCAGTCCCATCAGGCACCATCTCCAGGTTGACACGCAGCGTAAGTGTCTCTGGCTTCTGGCAGGTCAAAAGAGACCTAGCTACCTCCCTGGCTCTTCCCTGATTCAACTTTTCGACATAAGGTGCTCTGCGTGGAGCGAACTGCTTAGATGAAAGACTGCCCTAGGACTCCTAGGGTCCTGTGCCTCTCCCAAAAGCCTGAAGTGTTACACACAAAACTGTGCTGTAGTGGAAGTTGCAATGCAAGCTGCCTTTTCTCCTTGAGATACGGTGACTTCAGGTATGAGGTCCTAGAAGGACTTGTAAGCAGAGAGTTTTTCTCAGTACCGCTCAGAGTAGGGCAACGAGGACGAATTTCATGGTATGCTGGACTTGCTAGGACCGTGTTCATGAAGCCGTTGGTGAGCTGGGGATATCGAGCTCGCCCAAGGAAGAGTGCAGCGTGTGACTCTTCCCTCGACCTACGCAGGGCCACCCTGAATGGCCTACGGGTCTGAGTGTGGCCCAGCAAGCCCAGGGGAGCCTGGGGGTACTCAGGGTCCCTGTACGGAAACGAGTGCTGCCGCGAGGGGTCTACGAGTCCTGAAACGCTTACTAGCGTTCACCTAAAGCAGAAGAGCGACTAAGGCCTCATGGAAGCTGCTGCACGCCTACTCCGCTGCATGGCATATCAGGGCCCTTCTTCGAAGCTAGGCCTCACTTTGAGTTTCCCTTTAGCTAGAGAACAGGACAGGATGAGCTCTGAATCAGAAACTGGAATACGTGTTTCTTCGTGAAACCTCTTTTTCCCTCTCACAGCCATGCCTGTCGTGAGTATAAGCCCGACACCAACAGTGTTTTTCAGTGAGCTTCTAGGCGCATAAAGGGAGCTTTCATGATGGGACAGCAAGGCTAGCCCCATCACGTCCTGTTTCCAGATTGACACACAACATAAGTAGCTGTGCTTTCTAAGAGGTCAAAAGAGACCTAGCTACCTACTTGGCTCTTCCCAGAATCAATTTTTCTGCACAGGGTGTTGTACGTGTAGTGCAGTGCCTAGACAATAGACTGCCCTAGGTCTCTAAGAGCCCTGTGTATGTCCCAAAGCCTGAAGTGTTACAAAGGACACTGTGCTTTAGTGGAAGTTGGAATGCAAGCCGTCTTTCTCCTTGAGCTACGGTGACTTCAGGTATGAGGTCCTCGAAGGACTTCAAAGCAGAGAATTTTACTCAGTACAGCTGAGAATCGAGTGATGAGGCAGACTTCCATGGTTTGCTGGCCTTGCTAGACCGTGTCCCTGAGGCTGATGGTGAGCTGAGGAAATCTAGCTTTCCCAAGAAAGAGTGCAGTTTGTTATCTTTCACTCGGCCTAAAAAGGGGCACACTGAAGGGCCTACGGGTCTGAGTGTGGCCCAGCAAGCCTGGGGAGTCTTGGGGTACTCAGAGTTCTTGTACGGAAATGGGTACTGACATGAGCGGGCCTGGAGTCCTGAGAAGATTAGTACCTTTAAAGTAATGCAGAACTGCGACTAAGGCCTCAAGGAAAATGCTGCACAACTACCCTAGTGGAGGGCAAATCAGAGCCCTAGGTCGAGGGTAGGGCGCACGTTGAGATTCCCCTTCGCTCTAGTGCAGGGCAGGATATGCTCCCCACCAGGGCCTGGAAGCACCCTCTTTCTTTCGAGAAAACTCATTTTCTTCCAGAGCCATGCCTGGCGTGAGGACAAGTCCGACAATCACAGTGTTTTTCAGGTAGCTTCAAGGCCGCATGAATGGAGCTTTCAAGAAGGGAAAACAAGGCTTGTCTCCTAAGGCCTCCATTTCCAGGTTGACACGCAGAAGAAGCATCTGTGGTTTCTAACAGGTCAAAAGAGACCTAGCTCCTCACTGGGTTCTTGGAGAATCAACTTTTCTATGCAGGGTGTTCTGCGTGTAGTGAACTGCCTCAATGAAAGAAATCCCTAGGTGTCCTGGGCTCCTGGGCATCTTCCAAAAGCCTGCGGCGTTACAACAGAAAGTGTGCTCTAGTTGCACTTGGACCACAAACCGACTTTCGCCTAGAGGTTGGTTGACTTCAGCTAGGAGCTGGTAGAAGGAATTGTAAGCAAAGAGTTTTCCTCAGTACAGCTCGGACTACTGTAAGCAGGCCGACTTGCATGGCATGCTGCACCTACTACAACCGTGTTCCTGAGGCTGTTGGTGAGCTGAGGAAATCGAGCTCCCCGAGGGAGCGTGCATCATGCTGCCCTTCAGTCGGCACAGACACGGGTACTCCGAAGGGCCTACGTGTCTGAATGTTGATCTTCAACTCAGGGGAGCCTTGGGGGGGGGGTACTCAGTGTCTTTGTACGGAAATGGGTGCAGAGGCAAGGGAGCAGGAGTCCTGAGAAGATTAGTACCGTTAAACCAATGCAGAAGTGCGACTAAGGCCTCATGGAAGCTGCGCACGCCTACGCTGCTGCATGGCATATCAGGGCCCTCCTTCGAAGCTTGGCCTCGCTTTGAGATTCCCTTTAGCTATAGAACAGAACAGGATGAGCTCGGACCGAGAAACTGGGATACCCTGTTTCTTCGTGAAACCTGTTTTTCCCTCTCACAGCCATGCCTGCCCGTGAGTATAAGGCTGACAACCACAGGGTTTTTAAGGGAGCTTCAAGACGCATAAGAGGAGCTTTCAAGGTGGCAAAACAAGGCCAGTCCCATCAGGCACCATCTCCAGGCTGACACGCAGCATAAGTGTCTCTGGCTTCTGGCAGGTCAAAAGAGACCTAGCTACCTCCCTGGCTCTCCCCTGATTCAGCTTTTCTACACAGGGTGCTCTGTGTGTAGTGAACTGCCTAGACGAAAGAGTGCCCTAGGTCTCCTAGGGTGCTGTGCCTCTCCCAAAAGCCTGAAGTGTTCCACAGAAAACTGTGCTGAAGTGGAAGTTGCAATGCAAGCTGCCTTTAACCTTGAGATACGGTGACTTCAGGTATGAGGTCCTAGAAGGACTTGTAAGCAGAGAGTTTTTCTCAGTACAGCTCAGACTAGGGGAATGAGGACGACTTCCATGGCATGCTGGATTTTCTAGAATCGTGTTCATGAAACCTTTCTGTAGCTGGGGATACCTATCTCCCCGAATGAAGCGTGCAGCGTGTTACCCTTCACTCCGCCTACCCATGGGCACCCTGACAGGCCTACGCATCTGAGTGTGGCCCAGCAAGCCCAGGGAAGCCTTGGAGTACTCAGTGTCCTTGTACGGAACGAGTGCTGCCGCGAGGGGTCTAGGAGTCCTGAATACCTTACTAGCGTTCAACTAAAGCAAGAGAGCGACTAAGGCCTCATGGAAGCTGTTGCACGCCTACTCCGCTACATGGCATATCAGGGCCCTCCTTCGAAGCGAGGGCACACTTTGAGTTTCCCTTTAGCTATAAAACAAGACAGGATTAGCTCTGACTCAGAAACTGAAATACCCTGTCTCTTCGTGTAACCTCTTTTTCCCTCTCACAGCCATGCCTGCCGTGAGTATAAGCCTGACAACCACAGTGTTTTTAAGGGAGCTTCAAGGCGCATAAGAGGAGCTTTCAAGGTGGGAAAACAAGGCCAGTCCCATCAGGCACCATCTCCAGGTTGACACGCAGCGTAAGTGTCTCTGGCTTCTGGCAGGTCAAAAGAGACCTAGCTACCTCCCTGGCTCTTCCCTGATTCAACTTTTCGACATAAGGTGCTCTGCGTGGAGCGAACTGCTTAGATGAAAGACTGCCCTAGGACTCCTAGGGTCCTGTGCCTCTCCCAAAAGCCTGAAGTGTTACACACAAAACTGTGCTGTAGTGGAAGTTGCAATGCAAGCTGCCTTTTCTCCTTGAGATACGGTGACTTCAGGTATGAGGTCCTAGAAGGACTTGTAAGCAGAGAGTTTTTCTCAGTACCGCTCAGAGTAGGGCAACGAGGACGAATTTCATGGTATGCTGGACTTGCTAGGACCGTGTTCATGAAGCCGTTGGTGAGCTGGGGATATCGAGCTCGCCCAAGGAAGAGTGCAGCGTGTGACTCTTCCCTCGACCTACGCAGGGCCACCCTGAATGGCCTACGGGTCTGAGTGTGGCCCAGCAAGCCCAGGGGAGCCTGGGGTTACTCAGGGTCCCTGTACGGAAACGAGTGCTGCCGCGAGGGGTCTACGAGTCCTGAAACGCTTACTAGCGTTCACCTAAAGCAGAAGAGCGACTAAGGCCTCATGGAAGCTGCTGCACGCCTACTCCGCTGCATGGCATATCAGGGCCCTTCTTCGAAGCTAGGCCTCACTTTGAGTTTCCCTTTAGCTAGAGAACAGGACAGGATGAGCTCTGAATCAGAAACTGGAATACGTGTTTCTTCGTGAAACCTCTTTTTCCCTCTCACAGCCATGCCTGTCGTGAGTATAAGCCCGACACCAACAGTGTTTTTCAGTGAGCTTCTAGGCGCATAAAGGGAGCTTTCATGATGGGACAGCAAGGCTAGCCCCATCACGTCCTGTTTCCAGATTGACACACAACATAAGTAGCTGTGCTTTCTAAGAGGTCAAAAGAGACCTAGCTACCTACTTGGCTCTTCCCAGAATCAATTTTTCTGCACAGGGTGTTGTACGTGTAGTGCAGTGCCTAGACAATAGACTGCCCTAGGTCTCTAAGAGCCCTGTGTATGTCCCAAAGCCTGAAGTGTTACAAAGGACACTGTGCTTTAGTGGAAGTTGGAATGCAAGCCGTCTTTCTCCTTGAGCTACGGTGACTTCAGGTATGAGGTCCTCGAAGGACTTCAAAGCAGAGAATTTTACTCAGTACAGCTGAGAATCGAGTGATGAGGCAGACTTCCATGGTTTGCTGGCCTTGCTAGACCGTGTCCCTGAGGCTGATGGTGAGCTGAGGAAATCTAGCTTTCCCAAGAAAGAGTGCAGTTTGTTATCTTTCACTCGGCCTAAAAAGGGGCACACTGAAGGGCCTACGGGTCTGAGTGTGGCCCAGCAAGCCTGGGGAGTCTTGGGGTACTCAGAGTTCTTGTACGGAAATGGGTACTGACATGAGCGGGCCTGGAGTCCTGAGAAGATTAGTACCTTTAAACTAATGCAGAACTGCGACTAAGGCCTCAAGGAAAATGCTGCACAACTACCCTAGTGGAGGGCAAATCAGAGCCCTAGGTCGAGGGTAGGGCGCACGTTGAGATTCCCCTTCGCTCTAGTGCAGGGCAGGATATGCTCCCCACCAGGGCCTGGAAGCACCCTCTTTCTTTCGAGAAAACTCATTTTCTTCCAGAGCCATGCCTGGCGTGAGGACAAGTCCGACAATCACAGTGTTTTTCAGGTAGCTTCAAGGCCGCATGAATGGAGCTTTCAAGAAGGGAAAACAAGGCTTGTCTCCTAAGGCCTCCATTTCCAGGTTGACACGCAGAAGAAGCATCTGTGGTTTCTAACAGGTCAAAAGAGACCTAGCTCCTCACTGGGTTCTTGGAGAATCAACTTTTCTATGCAGGGTGTTCTGCGTGTAGTGAACTGCCTCAATGAAAGAAATCCCTAGGTGTCCTGGGCTCCTGGGCATCTTCCAAAAGCCTGCGGCGTTACAACAGAAAGTGTGCTCTAGTTGCACTTGGACCACAAACCGACTTTCGCCTAGAGGTTGGTTGACTTCAGCTAGGAGCTGGTAGAAGGAATTGTAAGCAAAGAGTTTTCCTCAGTACAGCTCGGACTACTGTAAGCAGGCCGACTTGCATGGCATGCTGCACCTACTACAACCGTGTTCCTGAGGCTGTTGGTGAGCTGAGGAAATCGAGCTCCCCGAGGGAGCGTGCATCATGCTGCCCTTCAGTCGGCACAGACACGGGTACTCCGAAGGGCCTACGTGTCTGAATGTTGATCTTCAACTCAGGGGAGCCTTGGGGGGGGGGTACTCAGTGTCTTTGTACGGAAATGGGTGCAGAGGCAAGGGAGCAGGAGTCCTGAGAAGATTAGTACCGTTAAACCAATGCAGAAGTGCGACTAAGGCCTCATGGAAGCTGCGCACGCCTACGCTGCTGCATGGCATATCAGGGCCCTCCTTCGAAGCTTGGCCTCGCTTTGAGATTCCCTTTAGCTATAGAACAGAACAGGATGAGCTCGGACCGAGAAACTGGGATACCCTGTTTCTTCGTGAAACCTGTTTTTCCCTCTCACAGCCATGCCTGCCCGTGAGTATAAGGCTGACAACCACAGGGTTTTTAAGGGAGCTTCAAGACGCATAAGAGGAGCTTTCAAGGTGGCAAAACAAGGCCAGTCCCATCAGGCACCATCTCCAGGCTGACACGCAGCATAAGTGTCTCTGGCTTCTGGCAGGTCAAAAGAGACCTAGCTACCTCCCTGGCTCTCCCCTGATTCAGCTTTTCTACACAGGGTGCTCTGTGTGTAGTGAACTGCCTAGACGAAAGAGTGCCCTAGGTCTCCTAGGGTCCTGTGCCTCTCCCAAAAGCCTGAAGTGTTCCACAGAAAACTGTGCTGAAGTGGAAGTTGCAATGCAAGCTGCCTTTAACCTTGAGATACGGTGACTTCAGGTATGAGGTCCTAGAAGGACTTGTAAGCAGAGAGTTTTTCTCAGTACAGCTCAGACTAGGGGAATGAGGACGACTTCCATGGTATGCTGCATTTTCTAGAATCGTGTTCATGAAACCTTTCTGTAGCTGGGGATACCTAGCTCCCCGAATGAAGCGTGCAGCGTGTTACCCTTCACTCCGCCTACCCATGGGCACCCTGACAGGCCTACGCATCTGAGTGTGGCCCAGCAAGCCCAGGGAAGCCTTGGAGTACTCAGTGTCCTTGTACGGAACGAGTGCTGCCGCGAGGGGTCTAGGAGTCCTGAATACCTTACTAGCGTTCAACTAAAGCAAGAGAGCGACTAAGGCCTCATGGAAGCTGTTGCACGCCTACTCCGCTACATGGCATATCAGGGCCCTCCTTCGAAGCGAGGGCACACTTTGAGTTTCCCTTTAGCTATAAAACAAGACAGGATTAGCTCTGACTCAGAAACTGAAATACCCTGTCTCTTCGTGTAACCTCTTTTTCCCTCTCACAGCCATGCCTGCCGTGAGTATAAGCCTGACAACCACAGTGTTTTTAAGGGAGCTTCAAGGCGCATAAGAGGAGCTTTCAAGGTGGGAAAACAAGGCCAGTCCCATCAGGCACCATCTCCAGGTTGACACGCAGCGTAAGTGTCTCTGGCTTCTGGCAGGTCAAAAGAGACCTAGCTACCTCCCTGGCTCTTCCCTGATTCAACTTTTCGACATAAGGTGCTCTGCGTGGAGCGAACTGCTTAGATGAAAGACTGCCCTAGGACTCCTAGGGTCCTGTGCCTCTCCCAAAAGCCTGAAGTGTTACACACAAAACTGTGCTGTAGTGGAAGTTGCAATGCAAGCTGCCTTTTCTCCTTGAGATACGGTGACTTCAGGTATGAGGTCCTAGAAGGACTTGTAAGCAGAGAGTTTTTCTCAGTACCGCTCAGAGTAGGGCAACGAGGACGAATTTCATGGTATGCTGGACTTGCTAGGACCGTGTTCATGAAGCCGTTGGTGAGCTGGGGATATCGAGCTCGCCCAAGGAAGAGTGCAGCGTGTGACTCTTCCCTCGACCTACGCAGGGCCACCCTGAATGGCCTACGGGTCTGAGTGTGGCCCAGCAAGCCCAGGGGAGCCTGGGGGTACTCAGGGTCCCTGTACGGAAACGAGTGCTGAAACGCTTACTAGCGTTCACCTAAAGCAGAAGAGCGACTAAGGCCTCATGGAAGCTGCTGCACGCCTACTCCGCTGCATGGCATATCAGGGCCCTCCTTCGAAGCTAGGCCTCACTTTGAGTTTCCCTTTAGCTAGAGAACAGGACAGGATGAGCTCTGAATCGGAAACTGGAATACGTGTTTCTTCGTGAAACCTCTTTTTCCCTCTCACAGCCATGCCTGTCGTGAGTATAAGCCCGACACCAACAGTGTTTTTCAGTGAGCTTCTAGGCGCATAAAGGGAGCTTTCATGATGGGACAGCAAGGCTAGCCCCATCACGTCCTGTTTCCAGATTGACACACAACATAAGTAGCTGTGCTTTCTAAGAGGTCAATAGAACCTAGCTACCTACTTGGCTCTTCCCAGAATCAATTTTTCTGCACAGGGTGTTGTACGTGTAGTGCAGTGCCTAGACAATAGACTGCCCTAGGTCTCTAAGAGCCCTGTGTATGTCCCAAAGCCTGAAGTGTTACAAAGGACACTGTGCTTTAGTGGAAGTTGGAATGCAAGCCGTCTTTCTCCTTGAGCTACGGTGACTTCAGGTATGAGGTCCTCGAAGGACTTCAAAGCAGAGAATTTTACTCAGTACAGCTGAGAATCGAGTGATGAGGCAGACTTCCATGGTTTGCTGGCCTTGCTAGACCGTGTCCCTGAGGCTGATGGTGAGCTGAGGAAATCTAGCTTTCCCAAGAAAGAGTGCAGTTTGTTATCTTTCACTCGGCCTAAAAAGGGGCACACTGAAGGGCCTACGGGTCTGAGTGTGGCCCAGCAAGCCTGGGGAGTCTTGGGGTACTCAGAGTTCTTGTACGGAAATGGGTACTGACATGAGCGGGCTTGGAGTCCTGAGAAGATTAGTACCTTTAAACTAATGCAGAACTGCGACTAAGGCCTCAAGGAAAATGCTGCACAACTACCCTAGTGGAGGGCAAATCAGAGCCCTAGGTCGAGGGTAGGGCGCACGTTGAGATTCCCCTTCGCTCTAGTGCAGGGCAGGATATGCTCCCCACCAGGGCCTGGAAGCACCCTCTTTCTTTCGAGAAAACTCATTTTCTTCCAGAGCCATGCCTGGCGTGAGGACAAGTCCGACAATCACGGTGTTTTTCAGGTAGCTTCAAGGCCGCATGAATGGAGCTTTCAAGAAGGGAAAACAAGGCTTGTCTCCTAAGGCCTCCATTTCCAGGTTGACACGCAGAAGAAGCATCTGTGGTTTCTATCAGGTCAAAAGAGACCTAGCTCCTCACTGGGTTCTTGGAGAATCAACTTTTCTATGCAGGGTGTTCTGCGTGTAGTGAACTGCCTCAATGAAAGAATTCCCTAGGTGTCCTGGGCTCCTGGGCATCTTCCAAAAGCCTGCGGCGTTACACCAGAAAGTGTGCTCTAGTTGCACTTGGACCACAAGCCGACTTTCGCCTAGAGGTTGGTTGACTTCAGCTAGGAGCTGGTAGAAGGAATTGTAAGCAAAGAGTTTTCCTCAGTACAGCTCGGACTACTGTAAGCAGGCCGACTTGCATGGCATGCTGCACCTACTACAACCGTGTTCCTGAGGCTGTTGGTGAGCTGAGGAAATCGAGCTCCCCGAGGGAGCGTGCATCATGCTGCCCTTCAGTCGGCACAGACACGGTTACTCCGAAGGGCCTACGTGTCTGAATGTTGATCTTCAACTCAGGGGAGCCTGGTGGGGGGTACTCAGTGTCTTTGTACGGAAACGGGTGCAGAGGCAAAGGAGCAGGAGTCCTGAGAAGATTAGTACCGTTAAACCAATGCAGAAGTGCGACTAAGGCCTCATGGAAGCTGCGCACGCCTACGCTGCTGCATGGCATATCAGGGCCCTCCTTCGAAGCTAGGCCTCACTTTGAGATTCCCTTTAGCTATAGAACAGAACAGGATGAGCTCGGACCGAGAAACTGGGATACCCTGTTTCTTCGTGAAACCTGTTTTTCCCTCTCACAGCCATGCCTGCCCGTGAGTATAAGGCTGACAACCACAGGGTTTTTAAGGGAGCTTCAAGACGCATAAGAGGAGCTTTCAAGGTGGCAAAACAAGGCCAGTCCCATCAGGCACCATCTCCAGGCTGACACGCAGCATAAGTGTCTCTGGCTTCTGGCAGGTCAAAAGAGACCTAGCTACCTCCCTGGCTCTCCCCTGATTCAGCTTTTCTACACAGGGTGCTCTGTGTGTAGTGAACTGCCTAGACGAAAGAGTGCCCTAGGTCTCCTAGGGTGCTGTGCCTCTCCCAAAAGCCTGAAGTGTTCCACAGAAAACTGTGCTGAAGTGGAAGTTGCAATGCAAGCTGCCTTTAACCTTGAGATACGGTGACTTCAGGTATGAGGTCCTAGAAGGACTTGTAAGCAGAGAGTTTTTCTCAGTACAGCTCAGACTAGGGGAATGAGGACGACTTCCATGGCATGCTGGATTTTCTAGAATCGTGTTCATGAAACCTTTCTGTAGCTGGGGATACCTATCTCCCCGAATGAAGCGTGCAGCGTGTTACCCTTCACTCCGCCTACCCATGGGCACCCTGACAGGCCTACGCATCTGAGTGTGGCCCAGCAAGCCCAGGGAAGCCTTGGAGTACTCAGTGTCCTTGTACGGAACGAGTGCTGCCGCGAGGGGTCTAGGAGTCCTGAATACCTTACTAGCGTTCAACTAAAGCAAGAGAGCGACTAAGGCCTCATGGAAGCTGTTGCACGCCTACTCCGCTACATGGCATATCAGGGCCCTCCTTCGAAGCGAGGGCACACTTTGAGTTTCCCTTTAGCTATAAAACAAGACAGGATTAGCTCTGACTCAGAAACTGAAATACCCTGTCTCTTCGTGTAACCTCTTTTTCCCTCTCACAGCCATGCCTGCCGTGAGTATAAGCCTGACAACCACAGTGTTTTTAAGGGAGCTTCAAGGCGCATAAGAGGAGCTTTCAAGGTGGGAAAACAAGGCCAGTCCCATCAGGCACCATCTCCAGGTTGACACGCAGCGTAAGTGTCTCTGGCTTCTGGCAGGTCAAAAGAGACCTAGCTACCTCCCTGGCTCTTCCATGATTCAACTTTTCGACATAAGGTGCTCTGCGTGGAGCGAACTGCTTAGATGAAAGACTGCCCTAGGACTCCTAGGGTCCTGTGCCTCTCCCAAAAGCCTGAAGTGTTACACACAAAACTGTGCTGTAGTGGAAGTTGCAATGCAAGCTGCCTTTTCTCCTTGAGATACGGTGACTTCAGGTATGAGGTCCTAGAAGGACTTGTAAGCAGAGAGTTTTTCTCAGTACCGCTCAGAGTAGGGCAACGAGGACGAATTTCATGGTATGCTGGACTTGCTAGGACCGTGTTCATGAAGCCGTTGGTGAGCTGGGGATATCGAGCTCGCCCAAGGAAGAGTGCAGCGTGTGACTCTTCCCTCGACCTACGCAGGGCCACCCTGAATGGCCTACGGGTCTGAGTGTGGCCCAGCAAGCCCAGGGGAGCCTGGGGGTACTCAGGGTCCCTGTACGGAAACGAGTGCTGCCGCGAGGGGTCTACGAGTCCTGAAACGCTTACTAGCGTTCACCTAAAGCAGAAGAGCGACTAAGGCCTCATGGAAGCTGCTGCACGCCTACTCCGCTGCATGGCATATCAGGGCCCTCCTTCGAAGCTAGGCCTCACTTTGAGTTTCCCTTTAGCTAGAGAACAGGACAGGATGAGCTCTGAATCGGAAACTGGAATACGTGTTTCTTCGTGAAACCTCTTTTTCCCTCTCACAGCCATGCCTGTCGTGAGTATAAGCCCGACACCAACAGTGTTTTTCAGTGAGCTTCTAGGCGCATAAAGGGAGCTTTCATGATGGGACAGCAAGGCTAGCCCCATCACGTCCTGTTTCCAGATTGACACACAACATAAGTAGCTGTGCTTTCTAAGAGGTCAAAAGAGACCTAGCTACCTACTTGGCTCTTCCCAGAATCAATTTTTCTGCACAGGGTGTTGTACGTGTAGTGCAGTGCCTAGACAATAGACTGCCCTAGGTCTCTAAGAGCCCTGTGTATGTCCCAAAGCCTGAAGTGTTACAAAGAACACTGTGCTTTAGTGGAAGTTGGAATGCAAGCCGTCTTTCTCCTTGAGCTACGGTGACTTCAGGTATGAGGTCCTCGAAGGACTTCAAAGCAGAGAATTTTACTCAGTACAGCTGAGAATCGAGTGATGAGGCAGACTTCCATGGTTTGCTGGCCTTGCTAGACCGTGTCCCTGAGGCTGATGGTGAGCTGAGGAAATCTAGCTTTCCCAAGAAAGAGTGCAGTTTGTTATCTTTCACTCGGCCTAAAAAGGGGCACACTGAAGGGCCTACGGGTCTGAGTGTGGCCCAGCAAGCCTGGGGAGTCTTGGGGTACTCAGAGTTCTTGTACGGAAATGGGTACTGACATGAGCGGGCTTGGAGTCCTGAGAAGATTAGTACCTTTAAACTAATGCAGAACTGCGACTAAGGCCTCAAGGAAAATGCTGCACAACTACCCTAGTGGAGGGCAAATCAGAGCCCTAGGTCGAGGGTAGGGCGCACGTTGAGATTCCCCTTCGCTCTAGTGCAGGGCAGGATATGCTCCCCACCAGGGCCTGGAAGCACCCTCTTTCTTTCGAGAAAACTCATTTTCTTCCAGAGCCATGCCTGGCGTGAGGACAAGTCCGACAATCACAGTGTTTTTCAGGTAGCTTCAAGGCCGCATGAATGGAGCTTTCAAGAAGGGAAAACAAGGCTTGTCTCCTAAGGCCTCCATTTCCAGGTTGACACGCAGAAGAAGCATCTGTGGTTTCTAACAGGTCAAAAGAGACCTAGCTCCTCACTGGGTTCTTGGAGACTCAACTTTTCTATGCAGGGTGTTCTGCGTGTAGTGAACTGCCTCAATGAAAGAATTCCCTAGGTGTCCTGGGCTCCTGGGCATCTTCCAAAAGCCTGCGGCGTTACACCAGAAAGTGTGCTCTAGTTGCACTTGGACCACAAGCCGACTTTCGCCTAGAGGTTGGTTGACTTCAGCTAGGAGCTGGTAGAAGGAATTGTAAGCAAAGAGTTTTCCTCAGTGCAGCTCGGACTACTGTAAGCAGGCCGACTTGCATGGCATGCTGCACCTACTACAACCGTGTTCCTGAGGCTGTTGGTGAGCTGAGGAAATCGAGCTCCCCGAGGGAGCGTGCATCATGCTGCCCTTCAGTCGGCACAGACACGGGTACTCCGAAGGGCCTACGTGTCTGAATGTTGATCTTCAACTCAGGGGAGCCTGGTGGGGGGTACTCAGTGTCTTTGTACGGAAACGGGTGCAGAGGCAAGGGAGCAGGAGTCCTGAGAAGATTAGTACCGTTAAACCAATGCAGAAGTGCGACTAAGGCCTCATGGAAGCTGCGCACGCCTACGCTGCTGCATGGCATATCAGGGCCCTCCTTCGAAGCTAGGCCTCACTTTGAGATTCCCTTTAGCTATAGAACAGAACAGGATGAGCTCGGACCGAGAAACTGGAATACCCTGTTTCTTCGTGAAACCTGTTTTTCCCTCTCACAGCCATGCCTGCCCGTGAGTATAAGGCTGACAACCACAGGGTTTTTAAGGGAGCTTCAAGACGCATAAGAGGAGCTTTCAAGGTGGCAAAACAAGGCCAGTCCCATCAGGCACCATCTCCAGGCTGACACGCAGCATAAGTGTCTCTGGCTTCTGACAGGTCAAAAGAGACCTAGCTACCTCCCTGGCTGTCCCCTGATTCAGCTTTTCTACACAGGGTGCTCTGTGTGTAGTGAACTGCCTAGACGAAAGAGTGCCCTAGGTCTCCTAGGGTCCTGTGCCTCTCCCAAAAGCCTGAAGTGTTCCACAGAAAACTGTGCTGAAGTGGAAGTTGCAATGCAAGCTGCCTTTAACCTTGAGATACGGTGACTTCAGGTATGAGGTCCTAGAAGGACTTGTAAGCAGAGAGTTTTTCTCAGTACAGCTCAGACTAGGGGAATGAGGACGACTTCCATGGTATGCTGGATTTTCTAGAATCGTGTTCATGAAACCTTTCTGTAGCTGTGGATACCTAGCTCCCCGAATGAAGCGTGCAGCGTGTTACCCTTCACTCCGCCTACCCATGGGCACCCTGACAGGCCTACGCATCTGAGTGTGGCCCAGCAAGCCCAGGGAAGCCTTGGAGTACTCAGTGTCCTTGTACGGAACGAGTGCTGCCGCGAGGGGTCTAGGAGTCCTGAATACCTTACTAGCGTTCAACTAAAGCAAGAGAGCGACTAAGGCCTCATGGAAGCTGTTGCACGCCTACTCCGCTACATGGCATATCAGGGCCCTCCTTCGAAGCGAGGGCACACTTTGAGTTTCCCTTTAGCTATAAAACAAGACAGGATTAGCTCTGACTCAGAAACTGAAATAACCTGTCTCTTCGTGTAACCTCTTTTTCCCTCTCACAGCCATGCCTGCCGTGAGTATAAGCCTGACAACCACAGTGTTTTTAAGGGAGCTTCAAGGCGCATAAGAGGAGCTTTCAAGGTGGGAAAACAAGGCCAGTCCCATCAGGCACCATCTCCAGGTTGACACGCAGCGTAAGTGTCTCTGGCTTCTGGCAGGTCAAAAGAGACCTAGCTACCTCCCTGGCTCTTCCCTGATTCAACTTTTCGACATAAGGTGCTCTGCGTGGAGCGAACTGCTTAGATGAAAGACTGCCCTAGGACTCCTAGGGTCCTGTGCCTCTCCCAAAAGCCTGAAGTGTTACACACAAAACTGTGCTGTAGTGGAAGTTGCAATGCAAGCTGCCTTTTCTCCTTGAGATACGGTGACTTCAGGTATGAGGTCCTAGAAGGACTTGTAAGCAGAGAGTTTTTCTCAGTACCGCTCAGAGTAGGGCAACGAGGACGAATTTCATGGTATGCTGGACTTGCTAGGACCGTGTTCATGAAGCCGTTGGTGAGCTGGGGATATCGAGCTCGCCCAAGGAAGAGTGCAGCGTGTGACTCTTCCCTCGACCTACGCAGGGCCACCCTGAATGGCCTACGGGTCTGAGTGTGGCCCAGCAAGCCCAGGGGAGCCTGGGGGTACTCAGGGTCCCTGTACGGAAACGAGTGCTGCCGCGAGGGGTCTACGAGTCCTGAAACGCTTACTAGCGTTCACCTAAAGCAGAAGAGCGACTAAGGCCTCATGGAAGCTGCTGCACGCCTACTCCGCTGCATGGCATATCAGGGCCCTTCTTCGAAGCTAGGCCTCACTTTGAGTTTCCCTTTAGCTAGAGAACAGGACAGGATGAGCTCTGAATCGGAAACTGGAATACGTGTTTCTTCGTGAAACCTCTTTTTCCCTCTCACAGCCATGCCTGTCGTGAGTATAAGCCCGACACCAACAGTGTTTTTCAGTGAGCTTCTAGGCGCATAAAGGGAGCTTTCATGATGGGACAGCAAGGCTAGCCCCATCACGTCCTGTTTCCAGATTGACACACAACATAAGTAGCTGTGCTTTCTAAGAGGTCAAAAGAGACCTAGCTACCTACTTGGCTCTTCCCAGAATCAATTTTTCTGCACAGGGTGTTGTACGTGTAGTGCAGTGCCTAGACAATAGACTGCCCTAGGTCTCTAAGAGCCCTGTGTATGTCCCAAAGCCTGAAGTGTTACAAAGGACACTGTGCTTTAGTGGAAGTTGGAATGCAAGCCGTCTTTCTCCTTGAGCTACGGTGACTTCAGGTATGAGGTCCTCGAAGGACTTCAAAGCAGAGAATTTTACTCAGTACAGCTGAGAATCGAGTGATGAGGCAGACTTCCATGGTTTGCTGGCCTTGCTAGACCGTGTCCCTGAGGCTGATGGTGAGCTGAGGAAATCTAGCTTTCCCAAGAAAGAGTGCAGTTTGTTATCTTTCACTCGGCCTAAAAAGGGGCACACTGAAGGGCCTACGGGTCTGAGTGTGGCCCAGCAAGCCTGGGGAGTCTTGGGGTACTCAGAGTTCTTGTACGGAAATGGGTACTGACATGAGCGGGCCTGGAGTCCTGAGAAGATTAGTACCTTTAAACTAATGCAGAACTGCGACTAAGGCCTCAAGGAAAATGCTGCACAACTACCCTAGTGGAGGGCAAATCAGAGCCCTAGGTCGAGGGTAGGGCGCACGTTGAGATTCCCCTTCGCTCTAGTGCAGGGCAGGATATGCTCCCCACCAGGGCCTGGAAGCACCCTCTTTCTTTCGAGAAAACTCATTTTCTTCCAGAGCCATGCCTGGCGTGAGGACAAGTCCGACAATCACGGTGTTTTTCAGGTAGCTTCAAGGCCGCATGAATGGAGCTTTCAAGAAGGGAAAACAAGGCTTGTCTCCTAAGGCCTCCATTTCCAGGTTGACACGCAGAAGAAGCATCTGTGGTTTCTATCAGGTCAAAAGAGACCTAGCTCCTCACTGGGTTCTTGGAGAATCAACTTTTCTATGCAGGGTGTTCTGCGTGTAGTGAACTGCCTCAATGAAAGAATTCCCTAGGTGTCCTGGGCTCCTGGGCATCTTCCAAAAGCCTGCGGCGTTACACCAGAAAGTGTGCTCTAGTTGCACTTGGACCACAAGCCGACTTTCGCCTAGAGGTTGGTTGACTTCAGCTAGGAGCTGGTAGAAGGAATTGTAAGCAAAGAGTTTTCCTCAGTACAGCTCGGACTACTGTAAGCAGGCCGACTTGCATGGCATGCTGCACCTACTACAACCGTGTTCCTGAGGCTGTTGGTGAGCTGAGGAAATCGAGCTCCCCGAGGGAGCGTGCATCATGCTGCCCTTCAGTCGGCACAGACAAGGTTACTCCGAAGGGCCTACGTGTCTGAATGTTGATCTTCAACTCAGGGGAGCCTGGTGGGGGGTACTCAGTGTCTTTGTACGGAAACGGGTGCAGAGGCAAAGGAGCAGGAGTCCTGAGAAGATTAGTACCGTTAAACCAATGCAGAAGTGCGACTAAGGCCTCATGGAAGCTGCGCACGCCTACGCTGCTGCATGGCATATCAGGGCCCTCCTTCGAAGCTAGGCCTCACTTTGAGATTCCCTTTAGCTATAGAACAGAACAGGATGAGCTCGGACCGAGAAACTGGGATACCCTGTTTCTTCGTGAAACCTGTTTTTCCCTCTCACAGCCATGCCTGCCCGTGAGTATAAGGCTGACAACCACAGGGTTTTTAAGGGAGCTTCAAGACGCATAAGAGGAGCTTTCAAGGTGGCAAAACAAGGCCAGTCCCATCAGGCACCATCTCCAGGCTGACACGCAGCATAAGTGTCTCTGGCTTCTGGCAGGTCAAAAGAGACCTAGCTACCTCCCTGGCTCTCCCCTGATTCAGCTTTTCTACACAGGGTGCTCTGTGTGTAGTGAACTGCCTAGACGAAAGAGTGCCCTAGGTCTCCTAGGGTGCTGTGCCTCTCCCAAAAGCCTGAAGTGTTCCACAGAAAACTGTGCTGAAGTGGAAGTTGCAATGCAAGCTGCCTTTAACCTTGAGATACGGTGACTTCAGGTATGAGGTCCTAGAAGGACTTGTAAGCAGAGAGTTTTTCTCAGTACAGCTCAGACTAGGGGAATGAGGACGACTTCCATGGCATGCTGGATTTTCTAGAATCGTGTTCATGAAACCTTTCTGTAGCTGGGGATACCTAGCTCCCCGAATGAAGCGTGCAGCGTGTTACCCTTCACTCCGCCTACCCATGGGCACCCTGACAGGCCTACGCATCTGAGTGTGGCCCAGCAAGCCCAGGGAAGCCTTGGAGTACTCAGTGTCCTTGTACGGAACGAGTGCTGCCGCGAGGGGTCTAGGAGTCCTGAATACCTTACTAGCGTTCAACTAAAGCAAGAGAGCGACTAAGGCCTCATGGAAGCTGTTGCACGCCTACTCCGCTACATGGCATATCAGGGCCCTCCTTCGAAGCGAGGGCACACTTTGAGTTTCCCTTTAGCTATAAAACAAGACAGGATTAGCTCTGACTCAGAAACTGAAATACCCTGTCTCTTCGTGTAACCTCTTTTTCCCTCTCACAGCCATGCCTGCCGTGAGTATAAGCCTGACAACCACAGTGTTTTTAAGGGAGCTTCAAGGCGCATAAGAGGAGCTTTCAAGGTGGGAAAACAAGGCCAGTCCCATCAGGCACCATCTCCAGGTTGACACGCAGCGTAAGTGTCTCTGGCTTCTGGCAGGTCAAAAGAGACCTAGCTACCTCCCTGGCTCTTCCATGATTCAACTTTTCGACATAAGGTGCTCTGCGTGGAGCGAACTGCTTAGATGAAAGACTGCCCTAGGACTCCTAGGGTCCTGTGCCTCTCCCAAAAGCCTGAAGTGTTACACACAAAACTGTGCTGTAGTGGAAGTTGCAATGCAAGCTGCCTTTTCTCCTTGAGATACGGTGACTTCAGGTATGAGGTCCTAGAAGGACTTGTAAGCAGAGAGTTTTTCTCAGTACCGCTCAGAGTAGGGCAACGAGGACGAATTTCATGGTATGCTGGACTTGCTAGGACCGTGTTCATGAAGCCGTTGGTGAGCTGGGGATATCGAGCTCGCCCAAGGAAGAGTGCAGCGTGTGACTCTTCCCTCGACCTACGCAGGGCCACCCTGAATGGCCTACGGGTCTGAGTGTGGCCCAGCAAGCCCAGGGGAGCCTGGGGGTACTCAGGGTCCCTGTACGGAAACGAGTGCTGCCGCGAGGGGTCTACGAGTCCTGAAACGCTTACTAGCGTTCACCTAAAGCAGAAGAGCGACTAAGGCCTCATGGAAGCTGCTGCACGCCTACTCCGCTGCATGGCATATCAGGGCCCTCCTTCGAAGCTAGGCCTCACTTTGAGTTTCCCTTTAGCTAGAGAACAGGACAGGATGAGCTCTGAATCGGAAACTGGAATACGTGTTTCTTCGTGAAACCTCTTTTTCCCTCTCACAGCCATGCCTGTCGTGAGTATAAGCCCGACACCAACAGTGTTTTTCAGTGAGCTTCTAGGCGCATAAAGGGAGCTTTCATGATGGGACAGCAAGGCTAGCCCCATCACGTCCTGTTTCCAGATTGACACACAACATAAGTAGCTGTGCTTTCTAAGAGGTCAATAGAGACCTAGCTACCTACTTGGCTCTTCCCAGAATCAATTTTTCTGCACAGGGTGTTGTACGTGTAGTGCAGTGCCTAGACAATAGACTGCCCTAGGTCTCTAAGAGCCCTGTGTATGTCCCAAAGCCTGAAGTGTTACAAAGGACACTGTGCTTTAGTGGAAGTTGGAATGCAAGCCGTCTTTCTCCTTGAGCTACGGTGACTTCAGGTATGAGGTCCTCGAAGGACTTCAAAGCAGAGAATTTTACTCAGTACAGCTGAGAATCGAGTGATGAGGCAGACTTCCATGGTTTGCTGGCCTTGCTAGACCGTGTCCCTGAGGCTGATGGTGAGCTGAGGAAATCTAGCTTTCCCAAGAAAGAGTGCAGTTTGTTATCTTTCACTCGGCCTAAAAAGGGGCACACTGAAGGGCCTACGGGTCTGAGTGTGGCCCAGCAAGCCTGGGGAGTCTTGGTGTACTCAGAGTTCTTGTACGGAAATGGGTACTGACATGAGCGGGCTTGGAGTCCTGAGAAGATTAGTACCTTTAAACTAATGCAGAACTGCGACTAAGGCCTCAAGGAAAATGCTGCACAACTACCCTAGTGGAGGGCAAATCAGAGCCCTAGGTCGAGGGTAGGGCGCACGTTGAGATTCCCCTTCGCTCTAGTGCAGGGCAGGATATGCTCCCCACCAGGGCCTGGAAGCACCCTCTTTCTTTCGAGAAAACTCATTTTCTTCCAGAGCCATGCCTGGCGTGAGGACAAGTCCGACAATCACAGTGTTTTTCAGGTAGCTTCAAGGCCGCATGAATGGAGCTTTCAAGAAGGGAAAACAAGGCTTGTCTCCTAAGGCCTCCATTTCCAGGTTGACACGCAGAAGAAGCATCTGTGGTTTCTAACAGGTCAAAAGAGACCTAGCTCCTCACTGGGTTCTTGGAGACTCAACTTTTCTATGCAGGGTGTTCTGCGTGTAGTGAACTGCCTCAATGAAAGAATTCCCTAGGTGTCCTGGGCTCCTGGGCATCTTCCAAAAGCCTGCGGCGTTACACCAGAAAGTGTGCTCTAGTTGCACTTGGACCACAAGCCGACTTTCGCCTAGAGGTTGGTTGACTTCAGCTAGGAGCTGGTAGAAGGAATTGTAAGCAAAGAGTTTTCCTCAGTGCAGCTCGGACTACTGTAAGCAGGCCGACTTGCATGGCATGCTGCACCTACTACAACCGTGTTCCTGAGGCTGTTGGTGAGCTGAGGAAATCGAGCTCCCCGAGGGAGCGTGCATCATGCTGCCCTTCAGTCGGCACAGACACGGGTACTCCGAAGGGCCTACGTGTCTGAATGTTGATCTTCAACTCAGGGGAGCCTGGTGGGGGGTACTCAGTGTCTTTGTACGGAAACGGGTGCAGAGGCAAGGGAGCAGGAGTCCTGAGAAGATTAGTACCGTTAAACCAATGCAGAAGTGCGACTAAGGCCTCATGGAAGCTGCGCACGCCTACGCTGCTGCATGGCATATCAGGGCCCTCCTTCGAAGCTAGGCCTCACTTTGAGATTCCCTTTAGCTATAGAACAGAACAGGATGAGCTCGGACCGAGAAACTGGAATACCCTGTTTCTTCGTGAAACCTGTTTTTCCCTCTCACAGCCATGCCTGCCCGTGAGTATAAGGCTGACAACCACAGGGTTTTTAAGGGAGCTTCAAGACGCATAAGAGGAGCTTTCAAGGTGGCAAAACAAGGCCAGTCCCATCAGGCACCATCTCCAGGCTGACACGCAGCATAAGTGTCTCTGGCTTCTGACAGGTCAAAAGAGACCTAGCTACCTCCCTGGCTGTCCCCTGATTCAGCTTTTCTACACAGGGTGCTCTGTGTGTAGTGAACTGCCTAGACGAAAGAGTGCCCTAGGTCTCCTAGGGTCCTGTGCCTCTCCCAAAAGCCTGAAGTGTTCCACAGAAAACTGTGCTGAAGTGGAAGTTGCAATGCAAGCTGCCTTTAACCTTGAGATACGGTGACTTCAGGTATGAGGTCCTAGAAGGACTTGTAAGCAGAGAGTTTTTCTCAGTACAGCTCAGACTAGGGGAATGAGGACGACTTCCATGGTATGCTGGATTTTCTAGAATCGTGTTCATGAAACCTTTCTGTAGCTGTGGATACCTAGCTCCCCGAATGAAGCGTGCAGCGTGTTACCCTTCACTCCGCCTACCCATGGGCACCCTGACAGGCCTACGCATCTGAGTGTGGCCCAGCAAGCCCAGGGAAGCCTTGGAGTACTCAGTGTCCTTGTACGGAACGAGTGCTGCCGCGAGGGGTCTAGGAGTCCTGAATACCTTACTAGCGTTCAACTAAAGCAAGAGAGCGACTAAGGCCTCATGGAAGCTGTTGCACGCCTACTCCGCTACATGGCATATCAGGGCCCTCCTTCGAAGCGAGGGCACACTTTGAGTTTCCCTTTAGCTATAAAACAAGACAGGATTAGCTCTGACTCAGAAACTGAAATAACCTGTCTCTTCGTGTAACCTCTTTTTCCCTCTCACAGCCATGCCTGCCGTGAGTATAAGCCTGACAACCACAGTGTTTTTAAGGGAGCTTCAAGGCGCATAAGAGGAGCTTTCAAGGTGGGAAAACAAGGCCAGTCCCATCAGGCACCATCTCCAGGTTGACACGCAGCGTAAGTGTCTCTGGCTTCTGGCAGGTCAAAAGAGACCTAGCTACCTCCCTGGCTCTTCCCTGATTCAACTTTTCGACATAAGGTGCTCTGCGTGGAGCGAACTGCTTAGATGAAAGACTGCCCTAGGACTCCTAGGGTCCTGTGCCTCTCCCAAAAGCCTGAAGTGTTACACACAAAACTGTGCTGTAGTGGAAGTTGCAATGCAAGCTGCCTTTTCTCCTTGAGATACGGTGACTTCAGGTATGAGGTCCTAGAAGGACTTGTAAGCAGAGAGTTTTTCTCAGTACCGCTCAGAGTAGGGCAACGAGGACGAATTTCATGGTATGCTGGACTTGCTAGGACCGTGTTCATGAAGCCGTTGGTGAGCTGGGGATATCGAGCTCGCCCAAGGAAGAGTGCAGCGTGTGACTCTTCCCTCGACCTACGCAGGGCCACCCTGAATGGCCTACGGGTCTGAGTGTGGCCCAGCAAGCCCAGGGGAGCCTGGGGGTACTCAGGGTCCCTGTACGGAAACGAGTGCTGCCGCGAGGGGTCTACGAGTCCTGAAACGCTTACTAGCGTTCACCTAAAGCAGAAGAGCGACTAAGGCCTCATGGAAGCTGCTGCACGCCTACTCCGCTGCATGGCATATCAGGGCCCTCCTTCGAAGCTAGGCCTCACTTTGAGTTTCCCTTTAGCTAGAGAACAGGACAGGATGAGCTCTGAATCAGAAACTGGAATACGTGTTTCATCGTGAAACCTCTTTTTCCCTCTCACAGCCATGCCTGTCGTGAGTATAAGCCCGACACCAACAGTGTTTTTCAGTGAGCTTCTAGGCGCATAAAGGGAGCTTTCATGATGGGACAGCAAGGCTAGCCCCATCACGTCCTGTTTCCAGATTGACACACAACATAAGTAGCTGTGCTTTCTAAAAGGTCAAAAGAGACCTAGCTACCTACTTGGCTCTTCCCAGAATCAATTTTTCTGCACAGGGTGTTGTACGTGTAGTGCAGTGCCTAGACAATAGACTGCCCTAGGTCTCTAAGAGCCCTGTGTATGTCCCAAAGCCTGAAGTGTTACAAAGAACACTGTGCTTTAGTGGAAGTTGGAATGCAAGCCGTCTTTCTCCTTGAGCTACGGTGACTTCAGGTATGAGGTCCTCGAAGGACTTCAAAGCAGAGAATTTTACTCAGTACAGCTGAGAATCGAGTGATGAGGCAGACTTCCATGGTTTGCTGGCCTTGCTAGACCGTGTCCCTGAGGCTGATGGTGAGCTGAGGAAATCTAGCTTTCCCAAGAAAGAGTGCAGTTTATCTTTCACTCGGCCTAAAAAGGGGCACACTGAAGGGCGTACGGGTCTGAGTGTGGCCCAGCAAGCCTGGGGAGTCTTGGGGTACTCAGAGTTCTTGTACGGAAATGGGTACTGACATGAGCGGGCCTGGAGTCCTGAGAAGATTAGTACCTTTAAAGTAATGCAGAACTGCGACTAAGGCCTCAAGGAAAATGCTGCACAACTACCCTAGTGGAGGGCAAATCAGAGCCCTAGGTCGAGGGTAGGGCGCACGTTGAGATTCCCCTTCGCTCTAGTGCAGGGCAGGATATGCTCCCCACCAGGGCCTGGAAGCACCCTCTTTCTTTCGAGAAAACTCATTTTCTTCCAGAGCCATGCCTGGCGTGAGGACAAGTCCGACAATCACAGTGTTTTTCAGGTAGCTTCAAGGCCGCATGAATGGAGCTTTCAAGAAGGGAAAACAAGGCTTGTCTCCTAAGGCCTCCATTTCCAGGTTGACACGCAGAAGAAGCATCTGTGGTTTCTAACAGGTCAAAAGAGACCTAGCTCCTCACTGGGTTCTTGGAGAATCAACTTTTCTATGCAGGGTGTTCTGCGTGTAGTGAACTGCCTCAATGAAAGAAATCCCTAGGTGTCCTGGGCTCCTGGGCATCTTCCAAAAGCCTGCGGCGTTACACCAGAAAGTGTGCTCTAGTTGCACTTGGACCACAAACCGACTTTCGCCTAGAGGTTGGTTGACTTCAGCTAGGAGCTGGTAGAAGGAATTGTAAGCAAAGAGTTTTCCTCAGTACAGCTCGGACTACTGTAAGCAGGCCGACTTGCATGGCATGCTGCACCTACTACAACCGTGTTCCTGAGGCTGTTGGTGAGCTGAGGAAATCGAGCTCCCCGAGGGAGCGTGCATCATGCTGCCCTTCAGTCGGCACAGACACGGGTACTCCGAAGGGCCTACGTGTCTGAATGTTGATCTTCAACTCAGGGTAGCCTGGGGGGGGGTACTCAGTGTCTTTGTACGGAAACGGGTGCAGAGGCAAGGGAGCAGGAGTCCTGAGAAGATTAGTACCGTTAAACCAATGCAGAAGTGCGACTAAGGCCTCATGGAAGCTGCGCACGCCTACGCTGCTGCATGGCATATCAGGGCCCTCCTTCGAAGCTAGGCCTCACTTTGAGATTCCCTTTAGCTATAGAACAGAACAGGATGAGCTCGGACCGAGAAACTGGGATACCCTGTTTCTTCGTGAAACCTGTTTTTCCCTCTCACAGCCATGCCTGCCCGTGAGTATAAGGCTGACAACCACAGGGTTTTTAAGGGAGCTTCAAGACGCATAAGAGGAGCTTTCAAGGTGGCAAAACAAGGCCAGTCCCATCAGGCACCATCTCCAGGCTGACACGCAGCATAAGTGTCTCTGGCTTCTGGCAGGTCAAAAGAGACCTAGCTACCTCCCTGGCTCTCCCCTGATTCAGCTTTTCTACACAGGGTGCTCTGTGTGTAGTGAACTGCCTAGACGAAAGAGTGCCCTAGGTCTCCTAGGGTGCTGTGCCTCTCCCAAAAGCCTGAAGTGTTCCACAGAAAACTGTGCTGAAGTGGAAGTTGCAATGCAAGCTGCCTTTAACCTTGAGATACGGTGACTTCAGGTATGAGGTCCTAGAAGGACTTGTAAGCAGAGAGTTTTTCTCAGTACAGCTCAGACTAGGGGAATGAGGACGACTTCCATGGCATGCTGGATTTTCTAGAATCGTGTTCATGAAACCTTTCTGTAGCTGGGGATACCTAGCTCCCCGAATGAAGCGTGCAGCGTGTTACCCTTCACTCCGCCTACCCATGGGCACCCTGACAGGCCTACGCATCTGAGTGTGGCCCAGCAAGCCCAGGGAAGCCTTGGAGTACTCAGTGTCCTTGTACGGAACGAGTGCTGCCGCGAGGGGTCTAGGAGTCCTGAATACCTTACTAGCGTTCAACTAAAGCAAGAGAGCGACTAAGGCCTCATGGAAGCTGTTGCACGCCTACTCCGCTACATGGCATATCAGGGCCCTCCTTCGAAGCGAGGGCACACTTTGAGTTTCCCTTTAGCTATAAAACAAGACAGGATTAGCTCTGACTCAGAAACTGAAATACCCTGTCTCTTCGTGTAACCTCTTTTTCCCTCTCACAGCCATGCCTGCCGTGAGTATAAGCCTGACAACCACAGTGTTTTTAAGGGAGCTTCAAGGCGCATAAGAGGAGCTTTCAAGGTGGGAAAACAAGGCCAGTCCCATCAGGCACCATCTCCAGGTTGACACGCAGCGTAAGTGTCTCTGGCTTCTGGCAGGTCAAAAGAGACCTAGCTACCTCCCTGGCTCTTCCCTGATTCAACTTTTCGACATAAGGTGCTCTGCGTGGAGCGAACTGCTTAGATGAAAGACTGCCCTAGGACTCCTAGGGTCCTGTGCCTCTCCCAAAAGCCTGAAGTGTTACACACAAAACTGTGCTGTAGTGGAAGTTGCAATGCAAGCTGCCTTTTCTCCTTGAGATACGGTGACTTCAGGTATGAGGTCCTAGAAGGACTTGTAAGCAGAGAGTTTTTCTCAGTACCGCTCAGAGTAGGGCAACGAGGACGAATTTCATGGTATGCTGGACTTGCTAGGACCATGTTCATGAAGCCGTTGGTGAGCTGGGGATATCGAGCTCGCCCAAGGAAGAGTGCAGCGTGTGACTCTTCCCTCCACCTACGCAGGGCCACCCTGAATGGCCTACGGGTCTGAGTGTGGCCCAGCAAGCCCAGGGGAGCCTGGGGGTACTCAGGGTCCCTGTACGGAAACGAGTGCTGCCGCGAGGGGTCTACGAGTCCTGAAACGCTTACTAGCGTTCACCTAAAGCAGAAGAGCGACTAAGGCCTCATGGAAGCTGCTGCACGCCTACTCCGCTGCATGGCATATCAGGGCCCTTCTTCGAAGCTAGGCCTCACTTTGAGTTTCCCTTTAGCTAGAGAACAGGACAGGATGAGCTCTGAATCAGAAACTGGAATACGTGTTTCTTCGTGAAACCTCTTTTTCCCTCTCACAGCCATGCCTGTCGTGAGTATAAGCCCGACACCAACAGTGTTTTTCAGTGAGCTTCTAGGCGCATAAAGGGAGCTTTCATGATGGGACAGCAAGGCTAGCCCCATCACGTCCTGTTTCCAGATTGACACACAACATAAGTAGCTGTGCTTTCTAAGAGGTCAAAAGAGACCTAGCTACCTACTTGGCTCTTCCCAGAATCAATTTTTCTGCACAGGGTGTTGTACGTGTAGTGCAGTGCCTAGACAATAGACTGCCCTAGGTCTCTAAGAGCCCTGTGTATGTCCCAAAGCCTGAAGTGTTACAAAGGACACTGTGCTTTAGTGGAAGTTGGAATGCAAGCCGTCTTTCTCCTTGAGCTACGGTGACTTCAGGTATGAAGTCCTCGAAGGACTTCAAAGCAGAGAATTTTACTCAGTACAGCTGAGAATCGAGTGATGAGGCAGACTTCCATGGTTTGCTGGCCTTGCTAGACCGTGTCCCTGAGGCTGATGGTGAGCTGAGGAAATCTAGCTTTCCCAAGAAAGAGTGCAGTTTGTTATCTTTCACTCGGCCTAAAAAGGGGCACACTGAAGGGCCTACGGGTCTGAGTGTGGCCCAGCAAGCCTGGGGAGTCTTGGGGTACTCAGAGTTCTTGTACGGAAATGGGTACTGACATGAGCGGGCCTGGAGTCCTGAGAAGATTAGTACCTTTAAAGTAATGCAGAACTGCGACTAAGGCCTCAAGGAAAATGCTGCACAACTACCCTAGTGGAGGGCAAATCAGAGCCCTAGGTCGAGGGTAGGGCGCACGTTGAGATTCCCCTTCGCTCTAGTGCAGGGCAGGATATGCTCCCCACCAGGGCCTGGAAGCACCCTCTTTCTTTCGAGAAAACTCATTTTCTTCCAGAGCCATGCCTGGCGTGAGGACAAGTCCGACAATCACAGTGTTTTTCAGGTAGCTTCAAGGCCGCATGAATGGAGCTTTCAAGAAGGGAAAACAAGGCTTGTCTCCTAAGGCCTCCATTTCCAGGTTGACACGCAGAAGAAGCATCTGTGGTTTCTAACAGGTCAAAAGAGACCTAGCTCCTCACTGGGTTCTTGGAGAATCAACTTTTCTATGCAGGGTGTTCTGCGTGTAGTGAACTGCCTCAATGAAAGAAATCCCTAGGTGTCCTGGGCTCCTGGGCATCTTCCAAAAGCCTGCGGCGTTACACCAGAAAGTGTGCTCTAGTTGCACTTGGACCACAAACCGACTTTCGCCTAGAGGTTGGTTGACTTCAGCTAGGAGCTGGTAGAAGGAATTGTAAGCAAAGAGTTTTCCTCAGTACAGCTCGGACTACTGTAAGCAGGCCGACTTGCATGGCATGCTGCACCTACTACAACCGTGTTCCTGAGGCTGTTGGTGAGCTGAGGAAATCGAGCTCCCCGAGGGAGCGTGCATCATGCTGCCCTTCAGTCGGCACAGACACGGGTACTCCGAAGGGCCTACGTGTCTGAATGTTGATCTTCAACTCAGGGTAGCCTGGGGGGGGGTACTCAGTGTCTTTGTACGGAAACGGGTGCAGAGGCAAGGGAGCAGGAGTCCTGAGAAGATTAGTACCGTTAAACCAATGCAGAAGTGCGACTAAGGCCTCATGGAAGCTGCGCACGCCTACGCTGCTGCATGGCATATCAGGGCCCTCCTTCGAAGCTAGGCCTCACTTTGAGATTCCCTTTAGCTATAGAACAGAACAGGATGAGCTCGGACCGAGAAACTGGGATACCCTGTTTCTTCGTGAAACCTGTTTTTCCCTCTCACAGCCATGCCTGCCCGTGAGTATAAGGCTGACAACCACAGGGTTTTTAAGGGAGCTTCAAGACGCATAAGAGGAGCTTTCAAGGTGGCAAAACAAGGCCAGTCCCATCAGGCACCATCTCCAGGCTGACACGCAGCATAAGTGTCTCTGGCTTCTGGCAGGTCAAAAGAGACCTAGCTACCTCCCTGGCTCTCCCCTGATTCAGCTTTTCTACACAGGGTGCTCTGTGTGTAGTGAACTGCCTAGACGAAAGAGTGCCCTAGGTCTCCTAGGGTGCTGTGCCTCTCCCAAAATCCTGAAGTGTTCCACAGAAAACTGTGCTGAAGTGGAAGTTGCAATGCAAGCTGCCTTTAACCTTGAGATACGGTGACTTCAGGTATGAGGTCCTAGAAGGACTTGTAAGCAGAGAGTTTTTCTCAGTACAGCTCAGACTAGGGGAATGAGGACGACTTCCATGGCATGCTGGATTTTCTAGAATCGTGTTCATGAAACCTTTCTGTAGCTGGGGATACCTAGCTCCCCGAATGAAGCGTGCAGCGTGTTACCCTTCACTCCGCCTACCCATGGGCACCCTGACAGGCCTACGCATCTGAGTGTGGCCCAGCAAGCCCAGGGAAGCCTTGGAGTACTCAGTGTCCTTGTACGGAACGAGTGCTGCCGCGAGGGGTCTAGGAGTCCTGAATACCTTACTAGCGTTCAACTAAAGCAAGAGAGCGACTAAGGCCTCATGGAAGCTGTTGCACGCCTACTCCGCTACATGGCATATCAGGGCCCTCCTTCGAAGCGAGGGCACACTTTGAGTTTCCCTTTAGCTATAAAACAAGACAGGATTAACTCTGACTCAGAAACTGAAATACCCTGTCTCTTCGTGTAACCTCTTTTTCCCTCTCACAGCCATGCCTGCCGTGAGTATAAGCCTGACAACCACAGTGTTTTTAAGGGAGCTTCAAGGCGCATAAGAGGAGCTTTCAAGGTGGGAAAACAAGGCCAGTCCCATCAGGCACCATCTCCAGGTTGACACGCAGCGTAAGTGTCTCTGGCTTCTGGCAGGTCAAAAGAGACCTAGCTACCTCCCTGGCTCTTCCCTGATTCAACTTTTCGACATAAGGTGCTCTGCGTGGAGCGAACTGCTTAGATGAAAGACTGCCCTAGGACTCCTAGGGTCCTGTGCCTCTCCCAAAAGCCTGAAGTGTTACACACAAAACTGTGCTGTAGTGGAAGTTGCAATGCAAGCTGCCTTTTCTCCTTGAGATACGGTGACTTCAGGTATGAGGTCCTAGAAGGACTTGTAAGCAGAGAGTTTTTCTCAGTACCGCTCAGAGTAGGGCAACGAGGACGAATTTCATGGTATGCTGGACTTGCTAGGACCATGTTCATGAAGCCGTTGGTGAGCTGGGGATATCGAGCTCGCCCAAGGAAGAGTGCAGCGTGTGACTCTTCCCTCCACCTACGCAGGGCCACCCTGAATGGCCTACGGGTCTGAGTGTGGCCCAGCAAGCCCAGGGGAGCCTGGGGGTACTCAGGGTCCCTGTACGGAAACGAGTGCTGCCGCGAGGGGTCTACGAGTCCTGAAACGCTTACTAGCGTTCACCTAAAGCAGAAGAGCGACTAAGGCCTCATGGAAGCTGCTGCACGCCTACTCCGCTGCATGGCATATCAGGGCCCTTCTTCGAAGCTAGGCCTCACTTTGAGTTTCCCTTTAGCTAGAGAACAGGACAGGATGAGCTCTGAATCAGAAACTGGAATACGTGTTTCTTCGTGAAACCTCTTTTTCCCTCTCACAGCCATGCCTGTCGTGAGTATAAGCCCGACACCAACAGTGTTTTTCAGTGAGCTTCTAGGCGCATAAAGGGAGCTTTCATGATGGGACAGCAAGGCTAGCCCCATCACGTCCTGTTTCCAGATTGACACACAACATAAGTAGCTGTGCTTTCTAAGAGGTCAAAAGAGACCTAGCTACCTACTTGGCTCTTCCCAGAATCAATTTTTCTGCACAGGGTGTTGTACGTGTAGTGCAGTGCCTAGACAATAGACTGCCCTAGGTCTCTAAGAGCCCTGTGTATGTCCCAAAGCCTGAAGTGTTACAAAGGACACTGTGCTTTAGTGGAAGTTGGAATGCAAGCCGTCTTTCTCCTTGAGCTACGGTGACTTCAGGTATGAAGTCCTCGAAGGACTTCAAAGCAGAGAATTTTACTCAGTACAGCTGAGAATCGAGTGATGAGGCAGACTTCCATGGTTTGCTGGCCTTGCTAGACCGTGTCCCTGAGGCTGATGGTGAGCTGAGGAAATCTAGCTTTCCCAAGAAAGAGTGCAGTTTGTTATCTTTCACTCGGCCTAAAAAGGGGCACACTGAAGGGCCTACGGGTCTGAGTGTGGCCCAGCAAGCCTGGGGAGTCTTGGGGTACTCAGAGTTCTTGTACGGAAATGGGTACTGACATGAGCGGGCCTGGAGTCCTGAGAAGATTAGTACCTTTAAAGTAATGCAGAACTGCGACTAAGGCCTCAAGGAAAATGCTGCACAACTACCCTAGTGGAGGGCAAATCAGAGCCCTAGGTCGAGGGTAGGGCGCACGTTGAGATTCCCCTTCGCTCTAGTGCAGGGCAGGATATGCTCCCCACCAGGGCCTGGAAGCACCCTCTTTCTTTCGAGAAAACTCATTTTCTTCCAGAGCCATGCCTGGCGTGAGGACAAGTCCGACAATCACAGTGTTTTTCAGGTAGCTTCAAGGCCGCATGAATGGAGCTTTCAAGAAGGGAAAACAAGGCTTGTCTCCTAAGGCCTCCATTTCCAGGTTGACACGCAGAAGAAGCATCTGTGGTTTCTAACAGGTCAAAAGAGACCTAGCTCCTCACTGGGTTCTTGGAGAATCAACTTTTCTATGCAGGGTGTTCTGCGTGTAGTGAACTGCCTCAATGAAAGAAATCCCTAGGTGTCCTGGGCTCCTGGGCATCTTCCAAAAGCCTGCGGCGTTACACCAGAAAGTGTGCTCTAGTTGCACTTGGACCACAAACCGACTTTCGCCTAGAGGTTGGTTGACTTCAGCTAGGAGCTGGTAGAAGGAATTGTAAGCAAAGAGTTTTCCTCAGTACAGCTCGGACTACTGTAAGCAGGCCGACTTGCATGGCATGCTGCACCTACTACAACCGTGTTCCTGAGGCTGTTGGTGAGCTGAGGAAATCGAGCTCCCCGAGGGAGCGTGCATCATGCTGCCCTTCAGTCGGCACAGACACGGGTACTCCGAAGGGCCTACGTGTCTGAATGTTGATCTTCAACTCAGGGTAGCCTGGGGGGGGGTACTCAGTGTCTTTGTACGGAAACGGGTGCAGAGGCAAGGGAGCAGGAGTCCTGAGAAGATTAGTACCGTTAAACCAATGCAGAAGTGCGACTAAGGCCTCATGGAAGCTGCGCACGCCTACGCTGCTGCATGGCATATCAGGGCCCTCCTTCGAAGCTAGGCCTCACTTTGAGATTCCCTTTAGCTATAGAACAGAACAGGATGAGCTCGGACCGAGAAACTGGGATACCCTGTTTCTTCGTGAAACCTGTTTTTCCCTCTCACAGCCATGCCTGCCCGTGAGTATAAGGCTGACAACCACAGGGTTTTTAAGGGAGCTTCAAGACGCATAAGAGGAGCTTTCAAGGTGGCAAAACAAGGCCAGTCCCATCAGGCACCATCTCCAGGCTGACACGCAGCATAAGTGTCTCTGGCTTCTGGCAGGTCAAAAGAGACCTAGCTACCTCCCTGGCTCTCCCCTGATTCAGCTTTTCTACACAGGGTGCTCTGTGTGTAGTGAACTGCCTAGACGAAAGAGTGCCCTAGGTCTCCTAGGGTGCTGTGCCTCTCCCAAAATCCTGAAGTGTTCCACAGAAAACTGTGCTGAAGTGGAAGTTGCAATGCAAGCTGCCTTTAACCTTGAGATACGGTGACTTCAGGTATGAGGTCCTAGAAGGACTTGTAAGCAGAGAGTTTTTCTCAGTACAGCTCAGACTAGGGGAATGAGGACGACTTCCATGGCATGCTGGATTTTCTAGAATCGTGTTCATGAAACCTTTCTGTAGCTGGGGATACCTAGCTCCCCGAATGAAGCGTGCAGCGTGTTACCCTTCACTCCGCCTACCCATGGGCACCCTGACAGGCCTACGCATCTGAGTGTGGCCCAGCAAGCCCAGGGAAGCCTTGGAGTACTCAGTGTCCTTGTACGGAACGAGTGCTGCCGCGAGGGGTCTAGGAGTCCTGAATACCTTACTAGCGTTCAACTAAAGCAAGAGAGCGACTAAGGCCTCATGGAAGCTGTTGCACGCCTACTCCGCTACATGGCATATCAGGGCCCTCCTTCGAAGCGAGGGCACACTTTGAGTTTCCCTTTAGCTATAAAACAAGACAGGATTAACTCTGACTCAGAAACTGAAATACCCTGTCTCTTCGTGTAACCTCTTTTTCCCTCTCACAGCCATGCCTGCCGTGAGTATAAGCCTGACAACCACAGTGTTTTTAAGGGAGCTTCAAGGCGCATAAGAGGAGCTTTCAAGGTGGGAAAACAAGGCCAGTCCCATCAGGCACCATCTCCAGGTTGACACGCAGCGTAAGTGTCTCTGGCTTCTGGCAGGTCAAAAGAGACCTAGCTACCTCCCTGGCTCTTCCCTGATTCAACTTTTCGACATAAGGTGCTCTGCGTGGAGCGAACTGCTTAGATGAAAGACTGCCCTAGGACTCCTAGGGTCCTGTGCCTCTCCCAAAAGCCTGAAGTGTTACACACAAAACTGTGCTGTAGTGGAAGTTGCAATGCAAGCTGCCTTTTCTCCTTGAGATACGGTGACTTCAGGTATGAGGTCCTAGAAGGACTTGTAAGCAGAGAGTTTTTCTCAGTACCGCTCAGAGTAGGGCAACGAGGACGAATTTCATGGTATGCTGGACTTGCTAGGACCGTGTTCATGAAGCCGTTGGTGAGCTGGGGATATCGAGCTCGCCCAAGGAAGAGTGCAGCGTGTGACTCTTCCCTCGACCTACGCAGGGCCACCCTGAATGGCCTACGGGTCTGAGTGTGGCCCAGCAAGCCCAGGGGAGCCTGGGGGTACTCAGGGTCCCTGTACGGAAACGAGTGCTGCCGCGAGGGGTCTACGAGTCCTGAAACGCTTACTAGCGTTCACCTAAAGCAGAAGAGCGACTAAGGCCTCATGGAAGCTGCTGCACGCCTACTCCGCTGCATGGCATATCAGGGCCCTCCTTCGAAGCTAGGCCTCACTTTGAGTTTCCCTTTAGCTAGAGAACAGGACAGGATGAGCTCTGAATCAGAAACTGGAATACGTGTTTCTTCGTGAAACCTCTTTTTCCCTCTCACAGCCATGCCTGTCGTGAGTATAAGCCCGACACCAACAGTGTTTTTCAGTGAGCTTCTAGGCGCATAAAGGGAGCTTTCATGATGGGACAGCAAGGCTAGCCCCATCACGTCCTGTTTCCAGATTGACACACAACATAAGTAGCTGTGCTTTCTAAGAGGTCAAAAGAGACCTAGCTACCTACTTGGCTCTTCCCAGAATCAATTTTTCTGCACAGGGTGTTGTACGTGTAGTGCAGTGCCTAGACAATAGACTGCCCTAGGTCTCTAAGAGCCCTGTGTATGTCCCAAAGCCTGAAGTGTTACAAAGGACACTGTGCTTTAGTGGAAGTTGGAATGCAAGCCGTCTTTCTCCTTGAGCTACGGTGACTTCAGGTATGAGGTCCTCGAAGGACTTCAAAGCAGAGAATTTTACTCAGTACAGCTGAGAATCGAGTGATGAGGCAGACTTCCATGGTTTGCTGGCCTTGCTAGACCGTGTCCCTGAGGCTGATGGTGAGCTGAGGAAATCTAGCTTTCCCAAGAAAGAGTGCAGTTTGTTATCTTTCACTCGGCCTAAAAAGGGGCACACTGAAGGGCCTACGGGTCTGAGTGTGGCCCAGCAAGCCTGGGGAGTCTTGGGGTACTCAGAGTTCTTGTACGGAAATGGGTACTGACATGAGCGGGCCTGGAGTCCTGAGAAGATTAGTTCCTTTAAACTAATGCAGAACTGCGACTAAGGCCTCAAGGAAAATGCTGCACAACTACCCTAGTGGAGGGCAAATCAGAGCCCTAGGTCGAGGGTAGGGCGCACGTTGAGATTCCCCTTCGCTCTAGTGCAGGGCAGGATATGCTCCCCACCAGGGCCTGGAAGCACCCTCTTTCTTTCGAGAAAACTCATTTTCTTCCAGAGCCATGCCTGGCGTGAGGACAAGTCCGACAATCACAGTGTTTTTCAGGTAGCTTCAAGGCCGCATGAATGGAGCTTTCAAGAAGGGAAAACAAGGCTTGTCTCCTAAGGCCTCCATTTCCAGGTTGACACGCAGAAGAAGCATCTGTGGTTTCTAACAGGTCAAAAGAGACCTAGCTCCTCACTGGGTTCTTGGAGAATCAACTTTTCTATGCAGGGTGTTCTGCGTGTAGTGAACTGCCTCAATGAAAGAAATCCCTAGGTGTCCTGGGCTCCTGGGCATCTTCCAAAAGCCTGCGGCGTTACACCAGAAAGTGTGCTCTAGTTGCACTTGGACCACAAACCGACTTTCGCCTAGAGGTTGGTTGACTTCAGCTAGGAGCTGGTAGAAGGAATTGTAAGCAAAGAGTTTTCCTCAGTACAGCTCGGACTACTGTAAGCAGGCCGACTTGCATGGCATGCTGCACCTACTACAACCGTGTTCCTGAGGCTGTTGGTGAGCTGAGGAAATCGAGCTCCCCGAGGGAGCGTGCATCATGCTGCCCTTCAGTCGGCACAGACACGGGTACTCCGAAGGGCCTACGTGTCTGAATGTTGATCTTCAACTCAGGGTAGCCTGGGGGGGGGTACTCAGTGTCTTTGTACGGAAACGGGTGCAGAGGCAAGGGAGCAGGAGTCCTGAGAAGATTAGTACCGTTAAACCAATGCAGAAGTGCGACTAAGGCCTCATGGAAGCTGCGCACGCCTACGCTGCTGCATGGCATATCAGGGCCCTCCTTCGAAGCTAGGCCTCACTTTGAGATTCCCTTTAGCTATAGAACAGAACAGGATGAGCTCGGACCGAGAAACTGGGATACCCTGTTTCTTCGTGAAACCTGTTTTTCCCTCTCACAGCCATGCCTGCCCGTGAGTATAAGGCTGACAACCACAGGGTTTTTAAGGGAGCTTCAAGACGCATAAGAGGAGCTTTCAAGGTGGCAAAACAAGGCCAGTCCCATCAGGCACCATCTCCAGGCTGACACGCAGCATAAGTGTCTCTGGCTTCTGGCAGGTCAAAAGAGACCTAGCTACCTCCCTGGCTCTCCCCTGATTCAGCTTTTCTACACAGGGTGCTCTGTGTGTAGTGAACTGCCTAGACGAAAGAGTGCCCTAGGTCTCCTAGGGTGCTGTGCCTCTCCCAAAAGCCTGAAGTGTTCCACAGAAAACTGTGCTGAAGTGGAAGTTGCAATGCAAGCTGCCTTTAACCTTGAGATACGGTGACTTCAGGTATGAGGTCCTAGAAGGACTTGTAAGCAGAGAGTTTTTCTCAGTACAGCTCAGACTAGGGGAATGAGGACGACTTCCATGGCATGCTGGATTTTCTAGAATCGTGTTCATGAAACCTTTCTGTAGCTGGGGATACCTAGCTCCCCGAATGAAGCGTGCAGCGTGTTACCCTTCACTCCGCCTACCCATGGGCACCCTGACAGGCCTACGCATCTGAGTGTGGCCCAGCAAGCCCAGGGAAGCCTTGGAGTACTCAGTGTCCTTGTACGGAACGAGTGCTGCCGCGAGGGGTCTAGGAGTCCTGAATACCTTACTAGCGTTCAACTAAAGCAAGAGAGCGACTAAGGCCTCATGGAAGCTGTTGCACGCCTACTCCGCTACATGGCATATCAGGGCCCTCCTTCGAAGCGAGGGCACACTTTGAGTTTCCCTTTAGCTATAAAACAAGACAGGATTAGCTCTGACTCAGAAACTGAAATACCCTGTCTCTTCGTGTAACCTCTTTTTCCCTCTCACAGCCATGCCTGCCGTGAGTATAAGCCTGACAACCACAGTGTTTTTAAGGGAGCTTCAAGGCGCATAAGAGGAGCTTTCAAGGTGGGAAAACAAGGCCAGTCCCATCAGGCACCATCTCCAGGTTGACACGCAGCGTAAGTGTCTCTGGCTTCTGGCAGGTCAAAAGAGACCTAGCTACCTCCCTGGCTCTTCCCTGATTCAACTTTTCGACATAAGGTGCTCTGCGTGGAGCGAACTGCTTAGATGAAAGACTGCCCTAGGACTCCTAGGGTCCTGTGCCTCTCCCAAAAGCCTGAAGTGTTACACACAAAACTGTGCTGTAGTGGAAGTTGCAATGCAAGCTGCCTTTTCTCCTTGAGATACGGTGACTTCAGGTATGAGGTCCTAGAAGGACTTGTAAGCAGAGAGTTTTTCTCAGTACCGCTCAGAGTAGGGCAACGAGGACGAATTTCATGGTATGCTGGACTTGCTAGGACCGTGTTCATGAAGCCGTTGGTGAGCTGGGGATATCGAGCTCGCCCAAGGAAGAGTGCAGCGTGTGACTCTTCCCTCGACCTACGCAGGGCCACCCTGAATGGCCTACGGGTCTGAGTGTGGCCCAGCAAGCCCAGGGGAGCCTGGGGGTACTCAGGGTCCCTGTACGGAAACGAGTGCTGCCGCGAGGGGTCTACGAGTCCTGAAACGCTTACTAGCGTTCACCTAAAGCAGAAGAGCGACTAAGGCCTCATGGAAGCTGCTGCACGCCTACTCCGCTGCATGGCATATCAGGGCCCTCCTTCGAAGCTAGGCCTCACTTTGAGTTTCCCTTTAGCTAGAGAACAGGACAGGATGAGCTCTGAATCAGAAACTGGAATACGTGTTTCTTCGTGAAACCTCTTTTTCCCTCTCACAGCCATGCCTGTCGTGAGTATAAGCCCGACACCAACAGTGTTTTTCAGTGAGCTTCTAGGCGCATAAAGGGAGCTTTCATGATGGGACAGCAAGGCTAGCCCCATCACGTCCTGTTTCCAGATTGACACACAACATAAGTAGCTGTGCTTTCTAAGAGGTCAAAAGAGACCTAGCTACCTACTTGGCTCTTCCCAGAATCAATTTTTCTGCACAGGGTGTTGTACGTGTAGTGCAGTGCCTAGACAATAGACTGCCCTAGGTCTCTAAGAGCCCTGTGTATGTCCCAAAGCCTGAAGTGTTACAAAGGACACTGTGCTTTAGTGGAAGTTGGAATGCAAGCCGTCTTTCTCCTTGAGCTACGGTGACTTCAGGTATGAGGTCCTCGAAGGACTTCAAAGCAGAGAATTTTTCTCAGTACAGCTGAGAATCGAGTGATGAGGCAGACTTCCATGGTTTGCTGGCCTTGCTAGACCGTGTCCCTGAGGCTGATGGTGAGCTGAGGAAATCTAGCTTTCCCAAGAAAGAGTGCAGTTTGTTATCTTTCACTCGGCCTAAAAAGGGGCACACTGAAGGGCCTACGGGTCTGAGTGTGGCCCAGCAAGCCTGGGGAGTCTTGGGGTACTCAGAGTTCTTGTACGGAAATGGGTACTGACATGAGCGGGCCTGGAGTCCTGAGAAGATTAGTTCCTTTAAACTAATGCAGAACTGCGACTAAGGCCTCAAGGAAAATGCTGCACAACTACCCTAGTGGAGGGCAAATCAGAGCCCTAGGTCGAGGGTAGGGCGCACGTTGAGATTCCCCTTCGCTCTAGTGCAGGGCAGGATATGCTCCCCACCAGGGCCTGGAAGCACCCTCTTTCTTTCGAGAAAACTCATTTTCTTCCAGAGCCATGCCTGGCGTGAGGACAAGTCCGACAATCACAGTGTTTTTCAGGTAGCTTCAAGGCCGCATGAATGGAGCTTTCAAGAAGGGAAAACAAGGCTTGTCTCCTAAGGCCTCCATTTCCAGGTTGACACGCAGAAGAAGCATCTGTGGTTTCTAACAGGTCAAAAGAGACCTAGCTCCTCACTGGGTTCTTGGAGAATCAACTTTTCTATGCAGGGTGTTCTGCGTGTAGTGAACTGCCTCAATGAAAGAAATCCCTAGGTGTCCTGGGCTCCTGGGCATCTTCCAAAAGCCTGCGGCGTTACACCAGAAAGTGTGCTCTAGTTGCACTTGGACCACAAACCGACTTTCGCCTAGAGGTTGGTTGACTTCAGCTAGGAGCTGGTAGAAGGAATTGTAAGCAAAGAGTTTTCCTCAGTACAGCTCGGACTACTGTAAGCAGGCCGACTTGCATGGCATGCTGCACCTACTACAACCGTGTTCCTGAGGCTGTTGGTGAGCTGAGGAAATCGAGCTCCCCGAGGGAGCGTGCATCATGCTGCCCTTCAGTCGGCACAGACACGGGTACTCCGAAGGGCCTACGTGTCTGAATGTTGATCTTCAACTCAGGGTAGCCTGGGGGGGGGTACTCAGTGTCTTTGTACGGAAACGGGTGCAGAGGCAAGGGAGCAGGAGTCCTGAGAAGATTAGTACCGTTAAACCAATGCAGAAGTGCGACTAAGGCCTCATGGAAGCTGCGCACGCCTACGCTGCTGCATGGCATATCAGGGCCCTCCTTCGAAGCTAGGCCTCACTTTGAGATTCCCTTTAGCTATAGAACAGAACAGGATGAGCTCGGACCGAGAAACTGGGATACCCTGTTTCTTCGTGAAACCTGTTTTTCCCTCTCACAGCCATGCCTGCCCGTGAGTATAAGGCTGACAACCACAGGGTTTTTAAGGGAGCTTCAAGACGCATAAGAGGAGCTTTCAAGGTGGCAAAACAAGGCCAGTCCCATCAGGCACCATCTCCAGGCTGACACGCAGCATAAGTGTCTCTGGCTTCTGGCAGGTCAAAAGAGACCTAGCTACCTCCCTGGCTCTCCCCTGATTCAGCTTTTCTACACAGGGTGCTCTGTGTGTAGTGAACTGCCTAGACGAAAGAGTGCCCTAGGTCTCCTAGGGTGCTGTGCCTCTCCCAAAAGCCTGAAGTGTTCCACAGAAAACTGTGCTGAAGTGGAAGTTGCAATGCAAGCTGCCTTTAACCTTGAGATACGGTGACTTCAGGTATGAGGTCCTAGAAGGACTTGTAAGCAGAGAGTTTTTCTCAGTACAGCTCAGACTAGGGGAATGAGGACGACTTCCATGGCATGCTGGATTTTCTAGAATCGTGTTCATGAAACCTTTCTGTAGCTGGGGATACCTAGCTCCCCGAATGAAGCGTGCAGCGTGTTACCCTTCACTCCGCCTACCCATGGGCACCCTGACAGGCCTACGCATCTGAGTGTGGCCCAGCAAGCCCAGGGAAGCCTTGGAGTACTCAGTGTCCTTGTACGGAACGAGTGCTGCCGCGAGGGGTCTAGGAGTCCTGAATACCTTACTAGCGTTCAACTAAAGCAAGAGAGCGACTAAGGCCTCATGGAAGCTGTTGCACGCCTACTCCGCTACATGGCATATCAGGGCCCTCCTTCGAAGCGAGGGCACACTTTGAGTTTCCCTTTAGCTATAAAACAAGACAGGATTAGCTCTGACTCAGAAACTGAAATACCCTGTCTCTTCGTGTAACCTCTTTTTCCCTCTCACAGCCATGCCTGCCGTGAGTATAAGCCTGACAACCACAGTGTTTTTAAGGGAGCTTCAAGGCGCATAAGAGGAGCTTTCAAGGTGGGAAAACAAGGCCAGTCCCATCAGGCACCATCTCCAGGTTGACATGCAGCGTAAGTGTCTCTGGCTTCTGGCAGGTCAAAAGAGACCTAGCTACCTCCCTGGCTCTTCCCTGATTCAACTTTTCGACATAAGGTGCTCTGCGTGGAGCGAACTGCTTAGATGAAAGACTGCCCTAGGACTCCTAGGGTCCTGTGCCTCTCCCAAAAGCCTGAAGTGTTACACACAAAACTGTGCTGTAGTGGAAGTTGCAATGCAAGCTGCCTTTTCTCCTTGAGATACGGTGACTTCAGGTATGAGGTCCTAGAAGGACTTGTAAGCAGAGAGTTTTTCTCAGTACCGCTCAGAGTAGGGCAACGAGGACGAATTTCATGGTATGCTGGACTTGCTAGGACCGTGTTCATGAAGCCGTTGGTGAGCTGGGGATATCGAGCTCGCCCAAGGAAGAGTGCAGCGTGTGACTCTTCCCTCGACCTACGCAGGGCCACCCTGAATGGCCTACGGGTCTGAGTGTGGCCCAGCAAGCCCAGGGGAGCCTGGGGGTACTCAGGGTCCCTGTACGGAAACGAGTGCTGCCGCGAGGGGTCTACGAGTCCTGAAACGCTTACTAGCGTTCACCTAAAGCAGAAGAGCGACTAAGGCCTCATGGAAGCTGCTGCACGCCTACTCCGCTGCATGGCATATCAGGGCCCTTCTTCGAAGCTAGGCCTCACTTTGAGTTTCCCTTTAGCTAGAGAACAGGACAGGATGAGCTCTGAATCAGAAACTGGAATACGTGTTTCTTCGTGAAACCTCTTTTTCCCTCTCACAGCCATGCCTGTCGTGAGTATAAGCCCGACACCAACAGTGTTTTTCAGTGAGCTTCTAGGCGCATAAAGGGAGCTTTCATGATGGGGCAGCAAGGCTAGCCCCATCACGTCCTGTTTCCAGATTGACACACAACATAAGTAGCTGTGCTTTCTAAGAGGTCAATAGAGACCTAGCTACCTACTTGGCTCTTCCCAGAATCAATTTTTCTGCACAGGGTGTTGTACGTGTAGTGCAGTGCCTAGACAATAGACTGCCCTAGGTCTCTAAGAGCCCTGTGTATGTCCCAAAGCCTGAAGTGTTACAAAGGACACTGTGCTTTAGTGGAAGTTGGAATGCAAGCCGTCTTTCTCCTTGAGCTACGGTGACTTCAGGTATGAAGTCCTCGAAGGACTTCAAAGCAGAGAATTTTACTCAGTACAGCTGAGAATCGAGTGATGAGGCAGACTTCCATGGTTTGCTGGCCTTGCTAGACCGTGTCCCTGAGGCTGATGGTGAGCTGAGGAAATCTAGCTTTCCCAAGAAAGAGTGCAGTTTGTTATCTTTCACTCGGCCTAAAAAGGGGCACACTGAAGGGCCTACGGGTCTGAGTGTGGCCCAGCAAGCCTGGGGAGTCTTGGGGTACTCAGAGTTCTTGTACGGAAATGGGTACTGACATGAGCGGGCCTGGAGTCCTGAGAAGATTAGTACCTTTAAAGTAATGCAGAACTGCGACTAAGGCCTCAAGGAAAATGCTGCACAACTACCCTAGTGGAGGGCAAATCAGAGCCCTAGGTCGAGGGTAGGGCGCACGTTGAGATTCCCCTTCGCTCTAGTGCAGGGCAGGATATGCTCCCCACCAGGGCCTGGAAGCACCCTCTTTCTTTCGAGAAAACTCATTTTCTTCCAGAGCCATGCCTGGCGTGAGGACAAGTCCGACAATCACAGTGTTTTTCAGGTAGCTTCAAGGCCGCATGAATGGAGCTTTCAAGAAGGGAAAACAAGGCTTGTCTCCTAAGGCCTCCATTTCCAGGTTGACACGCAGAAGAAGCATCTGTGGTTTCTAACAGGTCAAAAGAGACCTAGCTCCTCACTGCGTTCTTGGAGAATCAACTTTTCTATGCAGGGTGTTCTGCGTGTAGTGAACTGCCTCAATGAAAGAAATCCCTAGGTGTCCTGGGCTCCTGGGCATCTTCCAAAAGCCTGCGGCGTTACACCAGAAAGTGTGCTCTAGTTGCACTTGGACCACAAACCGACTTTCGCCTAGAGGTTGGTTGACTTCAGCTAGGAGCTGGTAGAAGGAATTGTAAGCAAAGAGTTTTCCTCAGTACAGCTCGGACTACTGTAAGCAGGCCGACTTGCATGGCATGCTGCACCTACTACAACCGTGTTCCTGAGGCTGTTGGTGAGCTGAGGAAATCGAGCTCCCCGAGGGAGCGTGCATCATGCTGCCCTTCAGTCGGCACAGACACGGGTACTCCGAAGGGCCTACGTGTCTGAATGTTGATCTTCAACTCAGGGTAGCCTGGGGGGGGGGTACTCAGTGTCTTTGTACGGAAACGGGTGCAGAGGCAAGGGAGCAGGAGTCCTGAGAAGATTAGTACCGTTAAACCAATGCAGAAGTGCGACTAAGGCCTCATGGAAGCTGCGCACGCCTACGCTGCTGCATGGCATATCAGGGCCCTCCTTCGAAGCTAGGCCTCACTTTGAGATTCCCTTTAGCTATAGAACAGAACAGGATGAGCTCGGACCGAGAAACTGGGATACCCTGTTTCTTCGTGAAACCTGTTTTTCCCTCTCACAGCCATGCCTGCCCGTGAGTATAAGGCTGACAACCACAGGGTTTTTAAGGGAGCTTCAAGACGCATAAGAGGAGCTTTCAAGGTGGCAAAACAAGGCCAGTCCCATCAGGCACCATCTCCAGGCTGACACGCAGCATAAGTGTCTCTGGCTTCTGGCAGGTCAAAAGAGACCTAGCTACCTCCCTGGCTCTCCCCTGATTCAGCTTTTCTACACAGGGTGCTCTGTGTGTAGTGAACTGCCTAGACGAAAGAGTGCCCTAGGTCTCCTAGGGTGCTGTGCCTCTCCCAAAAGCCTGAAGTGTTCCACAGAAAACTGTGCTGAAGTGGAAGTTGCAATGCAAGCTGCCTTTAACCTTGAGATACGGTGACTTCAGGTATGAGGTCCTAGAAGGACTTGTAAGCAGAGAGTTTTTCTCAGTACAGCTCAGACTAGGGGAATGAGGACGACTTCCATGGTATGCTGCATTTTCTAGAATCGTGTTCATGAAACCTTTCTGTAGCTGGGGATACCTAGCTCCCCGAATGAAGCGTGCAGCGTGTTACCCTTCACTCCGCCTACCCATGGGCACCCTGACAGGCCTACGCATCTGAGTGTGGCCCAGCAAGCCCAGGGAAGCCTTGGAGTACTCAGTGTCCTTGTACGGAACGAGTGCTGCCGCGAGGGGTCTAGGAGTCCTGAATACCTTACTAGCGTTCAACTAAAGCAAGAGAGCGACTAAGGCCTCATGGAAGCTGTTGCACGCCTACTCCGCTACATGGCATATCAGGGCCCTCCTTCGAAGCGAGGGCACACTTTGAGTTTCCCTTTAGCTATAAAACAAGACAGGATTAGCTCTGACTCAGAAACTGAAATACCCTGTCTCTTCGTGTAACCTCTTTTTCCCTCTCACAGCCATGCCTGCCGTGAGTATAAGCCTGACAACCACAGTGTTTTTAAGGGAGCTTCAAGGCGCATAAGAGGAGCTTTCAAGGTGGGAAAACAAGGCCAGTCCCATCAGGCACCATCTCCAGGTTGACACGCAGCGTAAGTGTCTCTGGCTTCTGGCAGGTCAAAAGAGACCTAGCTACCTCCCTGGCTCTTCCCTGATTCAACTTTTCGACATAAGGTGCTCTGCGTGGAGCGAACTGCTTAGATGAAAGACTGCCCTAGGACTCCTAGGGTCCTGTGCCTCTCCCAAAAGCCTGAAGTGTTACACACAAAACTGTGCTGTAGTGGAAGTTGCAATGCAAGCTGCCTTTTCTCCTTGAGATACGGTGACTTCAGGTATGAGGTCCTAGAAGGACTTGTAAGCAGAGAGTTTTTCTCAGTACCGCTCAGAGTAGGGCAACGAGGACGAATTTCATGGTATGCTGGACTTGCTAGGACCGTGTTCATGAAGCCGTTGGTGAGCTGGGGATATCGAGCTCGCCCAAGGAAGAGTGCAGCGTGTGACTCTTCCCTCGACCTACGCAGGGCCACCCTGAATGGCCTACGGGTCTGAGTGTGGCCCAGCAAGCCCAGGGGAGCCTGGGGGTACTCAGGGTCCCTGTACGGAAACGAGTGCTGCCGCGAGGGGTCTACGAGTCCTGAAACGCTTACTAGCGTTCACCTAAAGCAGAAGAGCGACTAAGGCCTCATGGAAGCTGCTGCACGCCTACTCCGCTGCATGGCATATCAGGGCCCTTCTTCGAAGCTAGGCCTCACTTTGAGTTTCCCTTTAGCTAGAGAACAGGACAGGATGAGCTCTGAATCAGAAACTGGAATACGTGTTTCTTCGTGAAACCTCTTTTTCCCTCTCACAGCCATGCCTGTCGTGAGTATAAGCCCGACACCAACAGTGTTTTTCAGTGAGCTTCTAGGCGCATAAAGGGAGCTTTCATGATGGGACAGCAAGGCTAGCCCCATCACGTCCTGTTTCCAGATTGACACACAACATAAGTAGCTGTGCTTTCTAAGAGGTCAAAAGAGACCTAGCTACCTACTTGGCTCTTCCCAGAATCAATTTTTCTGCACAGGGTGTTGTACGTGTAGTGCAGTGCCTAGACAATAGACTGCCCTAGGTCTCTAAGAGCCCTGTGTATGTCCCAAAGCCTGAAGTGTTACAAAGGACACTGTGCTTTAGTGGAAGTTGGAATGCAAGCCGTCTTTCTCCTTGAGCTACGGTGACTTCAGGTATGAGGTCCTCGAAGGACTTCAAAGCAGAGAATTTTACTCAGTACAGCTGAGAATCGAGTGATGAGGCAGACTTCCATGGTTTGCTGGCCTTGCTAGACCGTGTCCCTGAGGCTGATGGTGAGCTGAGGAAATCTAGCTTTCCCAAGAAAGAGTGCAGTTTGTTATCTTTCACTCGGCCTAAAAAGGGGCACACTGAAGGGCCTACGGGTCTGAGTGTGGCCCAGCAAGCCTGGGGAGTCTTGGGGTACTCAGAGTTCTTGTACGGAAATGGGTACTGACATGAGCGGGCTTGGAGTCCTGAGAAGATTAGTACCTTTAAACTAATGCAGAACTGCGACTAAGGCCTCAAGGAAAATGCTGCACAACTACCCTAGTGGAGGGCAAATCAGAGCCCTAGGTCGAGGGTAGGGCGCACGTTGAGATTCCCCTTCGCTCTAGTGCAGGGCAGGATATGCTCCCCACCAGGGCCTGGAAGCACCCTCTTTCTTTCGAGAAAACTCATTTTCTTCCAGAGCCATGCCTGGCGTGAGGACAAGTCCGACAATCACAGTGTTTTTCAGGTAGCTTCAAGGCCGCATGAATGGAGCTTTCAAGAAGGGAAAACAAGGCTTGTCTCCTAAGGCCTCCATTTCCAGGTTGACACGCAGAAGAAGCATCTGTGGTTTCTAACAGGTCAAAAGAGACCTAGCTCCTCACTGGGTTCTTGGAGAATCAACTTTTCTATGCAGGGTGTTCTGCGTGTAGTGAACTGCCTCAATGAAAGAAATCCCTAGGTGTCCTGGGCTCCTGGGCATCTTCCAAAAGCCTGCGGCGTTACACCAGAAAGTGTGCTCTAGTTGCACTTGGACCACAAACCGACTTTCGCCTAGAGGTTGGTTGACTTCAGCTAGGAGCTGGTAGAAGGAATTGTAAGCAAAGAGTTTTCCTCAGTACAGCTCGGACTACTGTAAGCAGGCCGACTTGCATGGCATGCTGCACCTACTACAACCGTGTTCCTGAGGCTGTTGGTGAGCTGAGGAAATCGAGCTCCCCGAGGGAGCGTGCATCATGCTGCCCTTCAGTCGGCACAGACACGGGTACTCCGAAGGGCCTACGTGTCTGAATGTTGATCTTCAACTCAGGGGAGCCTTGGGGGGGGGGTACTCAGTGTCTTTGTACGGAAACGGGTGCAGAGGCAAGGGAGCAGGAGTCCTGAGAAGATTAGTACCGTTAAACCAATGCAGAAGTGCGACTAAGGCCTCATGGAAGCTGCGCACGCCTACGCTGCTGCATGGCATATCAGGGCACTCCTTCGAAGCTAGGCCTCGCTTTGAGATTCCCTTTAGCTATAGAACAGAACAGGATGAGCTCGGACCGAGAAACTGGGATACCCTGTTTCTTCGTGAAACCTGTTTTTCCCTCTCACAGCCA